>NC_137678.1:37994441-38139441 GCF_963989245.1 Nansenia antarctica
CAGCAGGTTCTTTATCACCTGAGGACGGGAGACGAGACATGTCAGTCACATCCTGTCTGATTCTCTCGTGATTTTACTGTTTTTGTATATTGATATTAACCCCTACATAAACCATTTTAATGTACTTAAATAGGCAACACAGTATATTAAAATGGGCTAGTGTTGACCAAGTCTCCCTAAAAAGATAAATAAGCTAAAGCAGTGGTTCCCAACCTTTTTGGACTCAAGGCCACTTAAAAATCTCTAAAGCAGTCGCGGCCCACACATTTTACGGACGCATCCTTTTTTTTTGTGTGTCATCATTATTCTCTTATTCTTATTGGATATTTCATATGCATCATCATACATAGAGTGCAGTAGGCCTAGTAATAGCACACTGATGATGCATTTTTTAGCATGCATGTATTTTTTAAATTAAAATGTTTTAATTTATTTTGCCCATGATTTGGCGACCCACTTGCAGTACTCTCGCGGACCTCCAGAGTATATATATACTATGTATATATACTATACTATATATATATATATATACATAGGTTGGGAATCGCTGATCTAAAGGGTTAAATAAAAAAAATAACAAATACCTGTTCCCCTGTGGAGACGTCCAGGAACTTGGACTGCAGCTGGTGACAAAAAGACAGGACCAGCTCTCTCATCTGAGGGATGGAGGGAGAGGGAGAGGGAGAGAGAGGGGGGTGGCGAAAGGGGGAGACAATCTGTAAATCTGTGTCAAAGCCAATTTTGTAATTTAAAAAATCTTTCTCTAGTATGAAGATTCAACTATGTCAATATGGTTCAGTTTAAAGTCAGATGTTTGAATTAAATAAATCAAATGTCTTATATAGCGCCTTTATTCAAAGCGCTTTACAACAGCCTCTCATTCACCCATTCACAGTTCACACACCAATGGCGGCAAGCTACCATGCAAGGCGCCGGCCCGCTCATTTGGAAGCAATTTGGGATTCAGTGTCTTGCCCAAGGACACTTCGACACTTGGCCAGCCGGGGCTCGAACCTCCGATCTGCCAACCTTGCGATCATTAGACGGCGGCTCTACCTCCTGTGCCACAGCCGTTGTTTTGGGAGTTTTTGGGAGTGGTGGTCCGGCCTACCTTCTTGTCCAGGTTGGTGGTGAGGAAGGTGGTAGCCACAGGCTCTGCGGCGGCGGTGGTGGAGGTGTTGGTCCCAGGCCCCTCCCCTCTCCAGCGAGCCACTAGCTCCTCTGGCTTGTGGCCGGCGAACAGCTGACCGAACAGCTGGGATGCCGTGAGCCACACCCAGCAGTGGGGGTAGCGCAGGTGGGCCTCGATGTGATCTGGGGAGGACGCGTGGTACCATTAACACCAGTCCACAACAACAAGAGCATTCATTGATTTTGTTATTCGTTTGTTTGTTTGTTCGTTCATTTATCATGGTAAATGGACTGCACTTATATAGCGCCTTATTCCAAAGTCCAGTCCACAACAACGAGCATTCATTGATTTTGTTATTCGTTTGTTTGTTTGGACTGCACTTACAGTATAGCGCCTTATTCCAAAGCGCTTTACAATGGCCTCTCATTCACGCACACATTCACACACCGATGGAGGCGAGCTACCATGCAAGGCACCGGCATCGCTCATTGGGAGCAATTTGGGGTTCAGTGTCTTGCCCAAGGACACCTCGACATGTGGTCAACCAGGGTTCGAACTGCCAATCTGCAGACCTTGCGATCATTAGACGCCGGCTCTACCTCCTGCGCCACAGCCGCCCCATCATTCATTCATTCCTTTATTATCCATCCATACATTCCATTATCATTTATTTGTTTGTTCATTCATTCATTTATCATTCCTTCATTCATATAGTAAAGCAGCATCTTTGTATAGATGTGTGGTCTGAGACGGACTCTTACTCCACATGTTGGTGAGGGTGTCCTGTGGTTTCCAGAGCTCCAGGAGGCTGCAGTCCTTGGTGAGTTTGGTGATGAGGGTGAGGTAGCTGAAGAGCAGTCTGTCTGCCGCCTTCTCATCCTGTTCCTCATCAATCTGACAGACAGACAGACATGTGACCCACGTGCCATGCCATGACAGATATTATATTCAGGGGTGCAAAGTTCGCACTGAATTCGGCAAGCACTCCTTCATGCACTTTGCGCCCGCTGCCTGGAATTCATTACAGAGCACTTTGAACTTGAAAGAACTCATTTCTCTTGGAACTTTTAAAAACCTTGTGAGTAACTTGGAATCAGCCTCGTATCGTTCTTGCCCCTGTTTTGTATGAAAGTCCCATTATTTTATTCTATTTATTCATATCGTTCTTGCTCCTGTTTTATATTTTATATTTTATATGAAAGTCCCATTATTTTATCCTATTTGCTCTGATCAAATTGTATCTGGTGTTGTTTTATTGTGTAAGTGTGCTGTTTGTTTTAACTGTTGAAACTTGATGTTGAGCTGCTGTCTTGGCCAGGCTTCCCTTGAAAAAGAGACCATTGTGTCTCAATGGGACCGACCCTGGTTAAATAAAGGCAAGGAGGTGATCGGCCAAAAAGGTGACACTTTTTTTTGGGGTTGTTGCCTGAATCAAACGAAAATGATCAATGCCCGGCGCCCAGGCCCCTTCCCATGATGCATGCTACATTTTTCAATCTAATATTGTCCAGCTCCAAATCAAACAAACCTCAATGTTCTCTCTTGTACATGATCTGACACTGGAATGCTTTACTAGTGTTTACACCAGTAATGTATACATCCACTATAACAATAGTGAACAGGTAAGCGTAAGTGGCGTAATCCACTAAAATGCAGACCACATCATCTCAAGGTCCCTGGTTCGATTCCGGCCATCGGCATATCCTGCATGTCATCAATCTCTACTGTCTATCCCAATAAAACAGAAATGCCCGCAAAAAATATTTATGTATTAAAAAAATAAAAACAATAGTGAACAATAACGTGGTTTCCACTCACGTGTTCGAAGCAGTCAGGATGGATCTCACTCTCCAGGAGGGGCAGCAGGGCGTCCAGCCGGCGGGCGAACCGAACCCCCTCCACCTCCACGAACAAGCCACACACCTGGGCCCCCAGACGCCGCAGAGACACCTGAGGGAGAGGAGCAGAGGTCAGAAGAGGTCACAGGTCACACAATAAACAGGTTCAACAGGTCACTGTGTCACTGCATTCTACCCAAGGAAGACAAACACCATAGCCAAGAGCCATAGACATACAAAGATGCGCACGTGTGCGTGCGTGTGTGTACCTTGTCTCCAGTCAGCCAGGTGTCAACAAGGCCAAACAAGGTGTTCTGGTTCATCTGGTCCAGCTGGCCCAGCAGGGTTTTGATGGCCAGGGCGGCCATTCTCTTACAGCGTGCTGAGTCATCGTTCACCATGGCCAGGGCCAGAGGCACGAAGAACAGCCCACAATGCCGCTGGAGCAGGTCCTGGAACATAGCCCAGCATTAGACACTAGAGTAGTTGAACCTAAACACTGAACTAGGGTCAGTTTGTACATGTATCCACCTTAAAGGTTACGGTTAGGTTGTGGAGCGGGTAAGCAGGTCCTAGATTTGTGGTAAGTGTATGATCAACCTAGTGATACTTAATTCTGGAGAGGGCCACAGTGGGGCCAGAGGGGTTTTTGTCCCAGCCTAGTGCCATCATCACTCCGGATTGAACTGATCAACTGATCTTCAAGACCTTGATTAGCTGAATCAGGTGTGTCATTGCTGAGCTGGAGGAGAGGCCTGCATCACTGCAGCTCTCCAGGACCAGGAGTGAGGACCACTGACCTAGACCCCAGTGGGACTACAGCAGTGACAAGGCTGAGATGAGATGATGAGATATAAATACCTGAGGGAAGGTCTGGAAGATAAAGGCCAACAACTCTAGGACAGACTCTCTGCCTGTGTCATACTCGTAACTGAGAGAGGGAGAGAGAGAGAGAGAGAGAGAGAGAGAGAGCTATTGGATCTGTACTTCCAGTATCACACAACTTAAAACAACCCCGCAGACTCACGCACACGCACACACACACACACACCTGAGCTGGGCCACCACGAAATCGAAGTGGAACCTCAGTTTTCTGCCCAGAGGATAGTCCAGGAGGTACTTCTGGTAAATCTATGAGTGAAAAAAAAGAAAAGGGAGATACAGTCAGTGTTTTGGTATATCAAGCTTTTGATCTTTAAAAAAAAGAAGAAGAAATCTTTCATGATCTTGATGAGAACAACAAAAATTAGTAAAAACCACAAATAAAATCCATTAAATATCAGTGAAACTCACATGTCGGCACTGGACCCGGATCATGCCGTTCTGCCCGGTAACCGCCAACATGGCTACCTTCTTCATCAGGTCCTCCATCTCCGGCACCACTAGCTTTCTGGACAGGATGGCCTGGAGGGGAGGGGACAATCAACCAGAGGCCTAGAGAAGGACCAGGCCTGGAGAAGGACCAGGTCTAGAGAAGGACCAGGCCTAGAGAAGGACCAGGTCTAGAGAAGGACCAGGCCTAGAGAAGGACCAGGTCTAGAGAAGGACCAGGTCTAGAGAAGGACCAGGTCTAGAGAAGGACCAGGTCTAGAGAAGGACCAGGTCTAGAGAAGGACCAGGTCTAGAGAAGGACCAGAGGACCTAGAGAAGGACCAGAGGACCCAGAGAAGGACCAGGCCTAGAGAAGGACCAGGCCTAGAGAAGGACCAGAGGACCTAGAGAAGGACCAGAGGACCTAGAGAAGGACCAGAGGACCTAGAGAAGGACCAGGTCAAGAGAAGGACCAGGCCTAGAGAAGGACCAGAGGACCTAGAGAAGGACCAGGCCTAGAGAATGACCAGGTCTAGAGAAGGACCAGGCCTAGAGCATGGTAAATGGACTGCACTTATATAGCGCCTTTTTTACCGCTGATCTGCCAACCTTGTGATCATTAGATGGCGACTCTACCTCCTGCGCCACAGCCTCCCCTAAGAGAAGACACCGGCTATCTACCCACTCTGCATTTGTGACAGAAGATGAAGGAAGGACTCCCTGGCGCCCCACCAACAACCCCAGGTCATTAAGGGGAGTGCGCCTTCTAGTGTTTACAACTCGAAATCGACATACTTAAAAACTCAATCAGAATATGTATTCACCATATAAGGGTATACATGCTAATACTTTTGTAAAAATAAACAAAGGAGGGCATTAAATGTGAACATTACTCCGTACAGACGTGGAAAGGGAGGGTGTTAGTTACCTTCAGCAGTCCGAAGGCTGTGGCCTGACGGGATTGGTCATAGATGTCCTCCTCGGCGTATCCCAGAAGCACTTGCAGCTGTGTCTCAGAGATCTTGTGTGTCTTCATGCTCCTGACCAAGATGGTGATGGACTGACGAGGAGAAGGGAGCAGAACACAGTCAAATATACCATACAGAGATAAACATTTTACAGGGTTCCTACAAGTTTCAACAAGTCAAATTTAAGACCTTTTTAAGACCTCTTTGGATATACATTTTTACCTATTCGCGACACCATATGATAGCTTTTTGTCATCCTCGAGGTGATGAAATTAGGGATTTCACTGCCATACAGACAAAAAAGTAAGCGAATTGCCTTTTTTGTTGTACCAGCTTGATTAATTTTCGCGTAAATAGATGTGGTCGGACTGATTTCCCTGCAGGATCTCATTTTTAAGACCTAGCACCTAATTTTTAGACTGAATAACAGGAATTTGGGACCTTTTCAGGCCTTATGAATTGGATTGCAGGATTTTAGACTTTAAGACTTTTTAAGACCAGTGCGGGAACCCTGATTAGATAGGATTGGAACCATGAACTGTAAATCCACTGTATGCTTGTATCCATCCACACTGTAGCAAGCGGAAAAAAGTGTGTGCGTGTGAGTGTGTGTGTTACCTTGAAGCAGTTCTGGACCAGGTGGAAGTTCTCCCCGCGGGCAGCTCCAGCCTTGGAGTAGTCTTTGAGCAGGACAAACAGCTGCTTGGTGAGCTGACCTGCTTGCTGCTCCACCGCCGGCAGAGGGAACTTCAACAGCCAGGTGAAGGCCAGGAGAGACTCTGTTATCACCTGAGGAGAGCCACACATTTAAGTTGTCATATTTGTGTTTGTATTGCATCGTTTTGTATTTGCGTATGAAATGTGCAATACAACAATTGTGGGTGTCAAACACACACACTCATCGACACACAGACACACACAGACAGACAGGCAGGCAGGCAGGCAGGCAGGCAGGCAGGCAGGCAGGCACGCACGCACGCACGCACGCACACACACACACACACACACTTCTAGGAGACAGGACCAACCTTGACGTGCATGGAGGTGAGGCAGTCCAGCAGCAGGGAGACGAAGGGGTCCAGCATCTCCAGGGCCGAGGCCTCGGAGGAGTTCACCCTGTGCTTCTTCAGACTCAGGTGGAGCAGCTGGACAGAACCAGGACACCATGTTAAATACGCATGGGGGAGAAAAAGAATGACAGTGTAACGTCATGTGTGTCACTATTAAGCTGGAGCAAAAGCCTGCAAAAGTGCAGCGGTCCAGGACCATGATTTAGATATACTATAATAATATGCCATTTAGCTGACGCTTTTATCCAAAGAGACTTACATTGCAGTGAGTGCATACATTGTTTCAGTATATATGGTCCCAGGGGAATCGAACCCACAGCCTAAGCGTTGTTAAATGGTAAATGGACTGCACTTATATAGCGCCTTTATCCAAAGCGCTTTACAACGGCCTCTCATTCCCCCATTCACACACACATTCACACACCAAGGCGCCGGCCCGCTCACTGGGAGCAATTTGGGGTTCAGTGCCTTGCCCAAGGACACTTCGACATGTGGCCAGCCGGGGCTCGAACCGCTGATCTGCAAACCTTGCGATCATTAGATGGCAGCTCTACCTCCTGAGCCACAGAGGACCACCATAGACCACTGCTGTATGGAGGGTGGGACGTACCCTCAGCCCAGTGTCCACCAGGATGTGCATGTTGGTGCGACTGCTGACGGGGGCCTTCTGTCCCCCTCTCTTCGGGGTGGGGGGCAGCAGCAGGCAGCTGGGGGGGGGCAGGCGGGGGTCCGGGGGACCCTTGACAGAGGCCTTCTCTCTACACACACACACAACAAACAGAAGAAATATATATATAGAGAGAGAGAGAGAGAGAGAGAAAGAGAGGGGGTGAGAGTGTATGCGTGCGTGTGTGCGTGAGTGAGTGTCTGCACGTGAGTGAGTGAGTGTCTGTGTGTGTGTGTGTGTGTGTGTGTCTGCGCGTGAGCATGCGTGTGAGTGAGTGAGTGTCTGTGTGTGTGTGTTTCTGCGCGTGAGTGTGAGTGAGTGAGTGTATGCGTGCGTGTGTGCGTGAGTGTCTGCACGTGAGTGAGAGAGTGAGTGTCTGTGTGTGTGTCTGCGTGTGAGCATGCGTGTGAGTGAGTGAGTGTCTGTGTGTGTGTGTGTGTGTATGTATGTGTGTGTGTGTGTGCGTCAGGAGTACTGTGTGGTCTGTACCTGTTCCTCTTGGTGACCAGGGGCAGGCTCTCACTGACCAGGCCGTGGCTGAGCAGTAGGATTTTCTGGTGGGTCAGGCCCTGGTTCACCAGCAGGCCCGCCACAATCCGCTTCAGCACCGCGTGGGACCGCCGGGTCGTCTTCAGAGTGGCTGTGCTCTCTAGGATCTACACAGGAGGGGAGGAGGTGGGGGGAAAAGGAGGAGAGAGGGGGGAAGAGGAAGAGAGAGAGGGAGAAAGAGGAAGAGACAGAGAGAGAAAGGGGGGGGAAGAGAGAGAGGGAGAAAGAGAGAGGGGGGAAGAGGAAGAGAGAGAGGGAGAAAGAGAGAGGGGGGGAAGAGGAAGAGAGAGAGGGGGGGAAGAGGAAGAGAGAGAGGGGGGGGAAGAGGAAAAGAGAGAGGGGGGGAAGAGGAAGAGAGAGAGGGAGAAAGAGAGAGGGGGGGAAGAGGAAGAGAGAGGGAGAAAGAGAGAGGGGGGGAAGAGGAAGAGAGAGAGGGGGGAAGAGGAAGAGAGAGAGGGAGAAAGAGGAAGAGAGAGAGAGAAAGGGGGGAGGGAGAGTGAGAGAGAGAGGGGGAGGGGGAGAGGAAGAGAGAGAGGGAGAAAGAGAGAGGGGGGGAAGAGGAAGAGAGAGAGGGGGGGAAGAGGAAGAGAGAGAGGGAGAAAGAGGAAGAGAGAGAGAGAAAGGGGGGGAGGGAGAGTGAGAGAGAGAGGGGGAGGGGGAGAGGAAGCGAGAGAGAGAGTGACAGAGAGAGACAGAGGGACAGGGGACACCCAGTTAGCAGAGATACCACACAGCAGTGGCTGGTAAACATAACAACACAATGATAGTAAAGTGCGTAAGCGTGAAGTTATTAAAACCCCGCTAACCTCTTTCATGGGCATTATGAGTTGCAACACCCTGTCCTGGCTGCAGTACTGGCCCAGCAGCTCGTAGGAGTCCATGCTCTTGCTGTGGCGGGCCTCCATTAGCTTGGACACAATCCCCTTCACCTCCTTCTCCTCCGCCACGGGCCCAAACAGCTCCATGTTGAAGATCTGGACAAACAGTGGATTTACACGTCAGATGTCTGTGGGCGGTTGGGGAGGGGACTGGTTAGCTGTAAGGGGGTTAGACACACAGCTTTAGAAAACAAACACACACACACCTCTATTAGCAGGCCCATGCTTGGGTCCAGGTCTCCAGTCTTCAGCGTGGACTTGAGAGCAGTAATCAGCGAGTACACAGTGAAGGTCAGCACATGGACCTGGAGGAGGGAGCGAGGGAGGCGAGGAGAGAGGGAGGGAGGGAAAAGAAAATCAGTGGAGAGTCCCACCAAACACACAGTAATACTACTGCCATATAAAGCAGAGAGAATGTTCATGCCATCAATGTCGTCATTTCAGATCCATCCTTTGGCTCCAAGGAAGCAATGAAAGACACATTTTCTAAATGTCCAAAACACCACACACAGACACAGACAGACACAGACACACAGACACACAGACACACAGACACACAGACACACAGACACACACACACACCTGGTAGCCTTTGGTCAGGACGTGATGCATCTCCTTCAGCAGGAAGTGGATGTAGGTGAAGCCCAGAGTCTGGATGATCTTGATCAGAGTGTTCCGCGCCACGTCTCGGATCTCCTGGAACCGGTTCCTCAGCAGAACACACACCTTGATCAGGATCCTGCAGGAAACACACACAATCAGCCACGAACCAAACACATACATAGACACACACACACACACACATTTTAGTATCTTTATTTGCGTTCACATTTTACTATAAAATTCTTGAACACAAACATTAGTAGCTGCATCAGCATAGAACACTCGGTTGCTCAATGTGTTTCAGTCTGAGTCTAAGGGTACAGGTAACACCTTCTCCTCCATATGTGCCGGCTGCCAATTATTGCAGATACTGAGCAGAATTTTGCCAGGGCCTTCGCTTTAGGCTTAGGAATTCCTGCTGTCTGCAAACCCCTGACAACTAGTCTGTGGACACTTCCAAGGCTTCCAAATATAAACCCAAGCAGTTTACATCCGTAACCAAGCTGTACATCCTTGAGTGGTTGGTACTTCACAACCTCTAAATTACAGTCGAACGCACAGCTTACTTCCAAGATGATCACATCTCTACTGTCCTCATCGACAACAACAACATCCGGTGTATTAGCAGAGACACTTGAGAGAATATTAGAACTATTATTGCACAGATTGAACATGGTAGTTGTGACTTGAGTGTTTATATGTTTTAACAGGGGTTGTAACGTAAGAGAGCATGTCCTTAACCAGCAAGTCAACAATTCTGTCATGCCTAGCGATGTACATGCCTTTAGATGATAGATAGATAGATAGATAGATAGACTTTATTTGTCATTGCTACAGTACAGGTACCAAACAACGAAATTTAGGAGGGGAGGCTCCCCTGGTGTTTAGGAAAGGAAAAAGAAACACATTTTAGAAAAAGCATAGATGCATAAAATCACAAGAAGGTAAGGAGCTGGTTTACATCAATAAAGGCTATGTACACAATCCACTGTACTATACTGCACAGATAGTCAACTAGGGTTGTCATATTGCACAAGAAAGTATTTTTTCACATTATTTTAAAGTGTCACAGTTTGCAGGCTTGAAAATGTACATGTTTGTGCCTCAGCACTAGCTGCCATACAATCCGTCCGGACTGTCCTGGGCCCAGAACTTAGGCCTTTTCTGTGTTCAGGGCCTTGACGGCCCTGTGGTAGAAGCTGTCCTTCAGTCTGTTTGTCTTAGCGGCCGGGGTCCTGTACCTCCTGTTCGAGGGCAGCTTGACAAAGTGTTCGTGCCCAGGGTGGGTCGGGTCCTTGGAGATCTTGGAGGCCCTCCTGAGACAGCGTGTTTTGTACAGCACCTCCAGAGAGGGGAGGGGGGCGCCGGTGATGTTCTGTGCTGTTCTCACGACTCTCTGTAGCTCGTTTCTCTCCGCTGTTGTGCAGCTGTGGAACCAGTTGGAGATGCCGAAGGTGAGGATGCTCTCCACTGCGCCGTGGTAGAAGGCCACCAGTATCTCCTTCTTGTTGTGTTGTTTCCTGAGGCATCTCAGGGTGTATAGCCGCTGTTGTGCCCTCTTTATATACAAAGCAGCCATTAAGAATGTGAGACAGTGATTCAGTGGGTGAGTTATGGTCGTGGTGCAGACAGTGAGGAGAGACTGTATTGGGGTACCACAGAGAGAGGTTGAGTCTGGTTGGAAGGACCTGTAATCTTGCTTTAACTGTGAATGTGGCAATCTCCTCATCTACTGCATAGTTCTTGAATATGGAGTGTGAAACAGAATGATCAGCGGTAGGGAGGCAAGCTAGCTTTCCCTGCAGTTTTAAAACAGTCCAGTGTTGTTGCTGCCTTTGTTGTTGTGTTAAGACGAGGTGCCTCCGTGTGTGATCTGGTGACAACTGATGTTCTGTGTCAATGATGGTAGCCCTTACTGAGGTTGAGCAGTCAGCTATTATATCCTCAGACACTGAGTCAGACCTCACCCAGTCCAGGGAAACTCCAGTCCTCACACAGAGGTCATTGAGGTCAGGCCAATCTGACCAGACCCCAAAGCCAGCGGAGTGGGTGTCCATCTTCAAATTGGGCTTCCTCTTCAAGCTGGGCTCGCCCTCTCTAGTCAGGGGAACTTTGCGGCGTTTCATGTCCAGAAACAGGGAGGACCTCGCAAGCTCCCTGACGGTCTTGTCATCGCTGTTAGCATGTTGAATGAATGAATGAATGAATGGTCTTTATTGTCATTGCTATAGTACAGGTACCAAACAACGAAATTTGGGAGGGGTGGCTCCCCTGGTGCTAGGAAAGAAAAAAAAAGAAAAAAACAAGAAGGGAAAGGAGCTGGTTTACATAAATAAAGGCTATGTACACTATCCACTATACTATACTGTACAGATAAAACACTGTGCTGTACTCTATGCTATGCTATACCTATTCTAACATTTCCTATTTCTCTACAACCTTATGTACCCTAGGGTTGTCATATTGCACAGTGTTATTGCACATTCATTTAAAGTGTCGCAGTTTGCAGGCTTGAAATGTACACATTTGTGCCTCAGCACTACACCTGATTTTTCAATCCAGCAGCTGCCATCAATCCGTCCAGACTGTCCAGGGCCCAGAACCTAGGTCTTTGCTGTGTTCAGGGCCTGGATGGCCCTGGGGTAGAAGCTGAGCTTCTGTCTGTTTGTCCTTGCGGCCATGGTCCTGTACCGCCTGTTCGAGGGCAGCCGGGCAAAGTGTTCGTACCCAGGGTGGGATGGGTCTCTGGAGATCTTGGATGTTCAACAAGTGTGAGAGACGTTATATATCCATTCTACGTTTGGAACCGAAAACCCTCCCTTCTGTTTAGGCTGAACAATTATGTCTCTGGTGGTATGAGAGTTCAGTCCAAACCACTTCCCCACAGGGAGACCACTTTGTCATTCAGTTCTCTGAGTGTTTTGCCCGGGAGATGGACGTTGGAGAAAAGATGTTGGATTCTGGACAGGGCGACCTGTCTGATGGCCTCCAACTTTATGAGCAGTGGAAGTGGTGAAACATCAATGAGGTCCAGCCTGGTGGTGAACTCAGTGACCAGAGTGGCGACTTGTTCCTTCCATTCACCTGCTACATTGAATTTGTGCCCGAGGTAGTTGCACGTCTCGTGCAGGCCGTAGACACGGATTGGCTCTGAGTAGATGGTGAACTCAGGGTTTCTGTTCGTCTTAGATTTGTACCACCTGTTTCCCCGACTTCACCTCTGATACAGAACGGCACATTTAGATTGTTTAATCTCCAGACCGGACCAGTCGAGAACAGTGTCTGTTCTGGAGAGCATGTTCTTGATGACACTCCCCTCCCGAGAAGCCAGCTGTACATCGCCGGCGTAGCCTTGTACAGGGTTGGGGGACAAGACATTGGGGGGAGCACAGGCACACAACCACCTCATCCATCCGTTGATGGCGAGCACAAAATTGATGGCGCTCCACGGACAGCCTGTTTTAATGCCCACCTGGAGGGGAATGGAGTCTGTGAGGTGTTTTCCACAGATGACCTGCAGGGATGATGAATTGTAAACATCTGCAACAATGTCAATAAACACCTCAGGTAGATTTCCCTCAAGGCGTTAATCATGACACTGTGAGACAGAGTTCCAAAAGCATCCCTGAAGTCCAGGAAGACAGAGTAGAATTTACAGGATTAATGTTTGAAATCGTCAATCCCAGTCTTCAGACAAAATACGTGTTCATTCACAGGGGTCTGTTAATGTATGCCTTCTGTTTTGGTGACAGGATGTTATTGTCCACTAACCAGGGAAGCACACGGGACAGGATACATTTCATGAACCCTTTGTCGATGGTCGGTAGGAGAGAGATGTCTCTCCATGTTGTTGGATCATCTGGTACATTGTCCTTTTTCGGGATTCGATGAATCATTGCACCTTTCCAGGACTCGGGCACCCTCTTATTCTCCAGAGAGACATTATAAATACATGTTCATTTTTCACATGCCCATGGGGTCCTTAAGGCTTTCATATAAAACTCCATCAATACCACAGGCCTTGTTGTTAGGTAGGCTCTGTAGGACGGTTTCTACTTCAGCCTGAGTAAAATAGGAGGTGTCTGGAAAGTCACTGGGTTGCACTGGTGGTAGGCTACTCCAGGGTGTTAATGGGAGTGGGTCGTTGATTGATGTTCGGCTTCGACATTTATTTTCGTAATAGGACTTCACCAGTGTGACGTCACTGGGGTGTTGAGTCTCTGAAGGCTCTCGCTGTCCTGGAAGGCCGCCCATTGTTGCGGAGACAGAGGGTGATGGTACGTGGAGAAATCCGTGTCCACTGACAGTCCGCCCGGGTGGCGCACGCACGCACACATACACACACACACACACACACACACACACACACACACACACACACGTACCCAGGCAGGTTGGCGTCCATGACGTTTGGGGGTAGAGTCTGCATGAGTTTGACCATGGCGAAGGCGATGGGGACTCTGACCACCTCCTCCTCCTTCACGTCCTTAGACCTCACTGCCTTGTGCTCGTCATCTCTCTTCACCTAAACACACACACAAATGTCATCAATCTGTATTCTAACACTATCACAGTGCGATGAGGCACATGGAGGCAGAGTGTGAGTGTGTGTGTGTGTGTGTGTGTGTGTGTGTGTATGTGTGAGTGTGTGTCAGGGATCCTACAAGTTTCAACAAGTCAAATTTAAGACCTTTTTAGACCTTTTTTAGACCTCTTTGGATATCATTTTAGACCTATTCGCTACACCATATGATAGCTTTCTGTCATCCTTGAGGTGATGAAATTGGGTATTTCACTGCCATACAGACAAAAAAGGAAGCAAATTGGCATTTTTTTGGTTCCAGCTTGATTAATTTCCGCATAAATAGATGTGG
Organism: Nansenia antarctica; assembly: GCF_963989245.1. NCBI lineage: Eukaryota > Metazoa > Chordata > Actinopteri > Argentiniformes > Microstomatidae > Nansenia > Nansenia antarctica. Next base: position 38,008,332 of record NC_137678.1, read on the forward strand.
TCGGACTGATTTCCTTGCAGGATCTCATTTTTAAGACCTAGCACCTCATTTTTAGACCGAATAACTGACATTTGGGACCTTTTTAGGCCTTATAATGCTAGATTTTAGACTTTACGGCTTCTTAAGACCAGCGCGGGAACCCTGGTGTGTGTGTGTACCTTGGCGTTGAGACACTTCTGCAGCCTGGGCAGGACACTGTCGTTAACCGTGCGGTGGATGGCCACGATTAGAACCTCCAGCTCCTCCTGGCTCTGGGGTAGCCCGCTGGGGGCCGCCGCGGGAGCCTTCTTCTTCACCGGGACACCTCGGGGCTCCGCCACCGCGGCTGATTCCGTGGCGTCCGTTTCCATAGCGACCTCCTCCGCGCCGTTTTCCACGGCGTCCGTTTCCACGGTGACATCGTTGGCCGTTTCGGCGGGGTTAGTCTTTGCGTCCTTGCTGTCGGTTTCCATGGCTTCCTCCACGTCGCTCTCGTCTGATTCGACAGCTGCTGCAGCCTCCTCCTCTTCCTCCTCAGCCTCTTCATCGACAACGGCGTTCGAAGCTGAACACACAGAGAGGGGATGATGTTAGACACATGGGGCCCCAGTCCCATTTCGATCCCCTGGCCCCTCGGTAGGGGCAACAGCTGGTTGGCTGAAATGGAGTGTTGAGTTAAATGAGGGTTGGTTAGGGTTAGGAAGCAGGGTCAGGGTTGGAGCAGGGTCAGAGTTGGAGCAGGGTCAGGGGTCAAACTCACCCTCTCTGGCCCTGGCCTTGGCAGCCTCCATGTCTTTGGCCAGAGTCTCGCGGTCAAAGTGGAACGCGTCTAGAACTGTCACCAGCAGACTAGGGGGAGATGAGAGTCAGTCAGTCAGACCAGGGTATCACAACAATGTATATCTCCCTCTGCCGACAGCATGCACACAAACACACACACAAACAAATAAATTCTTTATCTTTCAACAACATTGAGACACAGCACCGCGCGCGCACACACACACACACACACACACACACACACACACACACACACACACACACACACACACACACACACACCTGACGGCCAGTTTCTGCTCGGCCTGTGATGTCTGCAGTATGTGGACGAAGTGTTTGAGGTAGTAGAGGTACTTGGACCAGGTCAGCTTCCTGCACACTGCTCCAATCACCTCCACCGACGCTGTCGTCATGCCCTCATGCTGCAGAGAGGGTATTACATAGGTTAAACACGCACACACACACTCACACTCACACACACACACACACACATGAGATTTGAATGCTATCATGCTGAGGTAGCCCTGCATGAGACCTGAAAATTCAACTATCGCCCTTAGGCCTTGAGGACGTCCTCTTGTCCTAGCTGTAGACACTTGGGTCTTCCATGTGGGAGGCCCAGGTTCAAACCCCGGCCTTCACATTCACACAGACAAGCAACTTGAAGTCATTAGGGGAAAAAAACTAAACGCTAACTTTCAGCATCTTTTCGTCAAAGAGCGCCGTCATGGCGTAGGGCATGATGTAGCTCTGGAGCGAGCGTGACGTCATGGTCACCGCGCCCTCCGTCAGCTGCTTGGCAAACCTCCTGAGGGCGCGACCCTTGCGGTGGATCTGAGAGGGAAAAGAACACATACAGGGCATGGGTGACGCTGTCTCTCTGTCCATGTGATGGAACAATAGAAAAAAACTTTGTTTTCCACAAACTATGGAAATTTTTAATTTCAAAATATAATGGGCTGGCCTGCTTCTTTGGCGCTTTTCCATTTGTCGGCCCGGGTCGCCTCGGCTCGGTTCGGCTCGCTTCTTTAGCTACCCTTCGATACCAGGGTCTAAATTTAGACCCGGAACCTTTTTGCCAGGCTGCGTGTGACGTGTGACGCTGCACACCGTTGATTGGTCAATGGAAATCGTCATCCCATGTTCATAGATTTCTTCGCTAACCGCCATCTTGAAATACCACATTCGCTCTTGGAAAATTTTACTACAGTTTCTGTAATAGCTTATTAATAAAGATTCGAAAAATTATGCTGACCATCGTATTATCTTAGTTTAATGTCATTTCAATGCATCATAGAACTTTTATTTACAACAAGCATAACACAAAAATTGCTATTATGCACCGTCTTTGCCCGTGAATAACACCGGCTGTGAATGTGGTAGAAACACAATACTCCTTTGCTAACTTCACCATCGGTCTACGGTCATTTTGAGCCCTTAACCACCGCGCTGACACCCCGAGAAGTTATGCTTTTAACCGTAAACTCAATGAACCGGGAGTTCACCCGGCCGCTGCTGCTCGCAGCACCGCTTGCTGCTGGTTGAAAGTCCCGTTGACAGCGGGGGCAGAGAAACGTCTTAACAGGGAATTCGCTCCGCGCTGTCGACCGTGATAGGAGTGTAGGATCGACACCATTCAAATGGTTTTGGATTCCCTGTCCTCTCCTCTATCCGGACACGTTGGAATTGTTATCCTAACCCACGGTAATCCAAAGTTATTAACCCGCAAAGCACCGCTTGCTGCTGGATGAAACTCCTGTTGACAGCGGGGGCAGAGAATATTTCTACCCGGGAATTCGCTCCGCGCTGTCGACGGTGATAGGAGTGTAGGATCGATACCATTCAAATGGTTTTGGATTCCCTGTCCTCTCCTCTATCCGGACACGTTGGAATTGTTATCCTAACCCACGGTAATCCAAAGTTATTAACCCGCAAAGCACCGCTTGCTGCTGGATGAAACTCCTGTTGACAGCGGGGGCAGAGAATATTTCTACCCGGGAATTCGCTCCGCGCTGTCGACGGTGATATGAGTGTAGGATCGATACCATTCAAATGGTTTTGGATTCCCTGTCCTCTCCTCTATCCGGACACGTTGGAATTGTTATCCTAACCCACGGTAATCCAAAGTCATTAACCCGCAAAGCACCGCTTGCTGCTGGATGAAACTCCTGTTGACAGCGGGGGCAGAGAATATTTCTACCCGGGAATTCGCTCCGCGCTGTCGACGGTGATAGGAGTGTAGGATCGATACCATTCAAATGGTTTTGGATTCCCTGTCCTCTCCTCTATCCGGACACGTTGGAATTGTTATCCTAACCCACGGTAATCCAAAGTTATTAACCCGCAAAGCACCGCTTGCTGCTGGATGAAACTCCTGTTGACAGCGGGGGCAGTGAATATTTCTACCCGGGAATTCGCTCCGCGCTGTCGACGGTGATAGGAGTGTAGGATCGATACCATTCAAATGGTTTTGGATTCCCTGTCCTCTCCCCTATCCGGACACGTTTGAATTGTTATCCTAACCCACGGTAAACCGAAGTTATTAACCCGCAAAGGGCACCGTGTTTGTCCGTGAATAACACGGCACACAATGATACTAATGAGACATGACTTTATTATGTGTACATAGCTTCCTCTCTCTCTTTCTCTTTCTCTCCAAAAAAATCACGGTTAGTAATATACCACATGCCGAGGAAAAAGTATACGATAGCTTCAAGTTCCTCCATGTCGCTGTTGTTGTGGCTGTGTTGTGTCTCGTGAAAATATACGTCACCACCATGGCGCGCTGTTATGACGCGTAACTCCGCCTACTATCGCCTACTCCTCCTACTAGTTCCTGGTCTGTTGTGTATAGTGGAAAACCAGAACTGTTCAAAAGCGGGCCGATGCGACCCGAACCGAAGCAATCCGGGCCGCTGATGGAAAAGCGCCATATGGTGTCCTACCTGTATCTATGGTACCTGTATCTATGGAGTCCTTCCTGTATCTATGGTACCTGTATCTATGGAGTCCTACCTGTATCTATGATACCTGTATCTATGATACCTGTATCTATGGAGTCCTACCTGTATCTATGGAGTCCTACCTGTATCTATGGTACCTGTATCTATGGTACCTGTATCTATGGAGTCCTACCTGTATCTATGGAGTCCTACCTGTATCTATGGTACCTGTATCTATGGTACCTGTATCTATGGTACCTGTATCTATGGTACCTGTATCTATGGAGTCCTACCTGTATCTATGGTACCTGTATCTATGGTACCTGTATCTATGGAGTCCTACCTGTATCTATGGAGTCCTACCTGTATCTATGGTACCTGTATCTATGGTACCTGTATCTATGGTACCTGTATCTATGGAATCCTACCTGTATCTATGATACCTGTATCTATGGAGTCCTACCTGTATCTATGGTACATGTATCTATGGAGTCCTACCTCTATCTATGGAGTCCTACCTGTATGTGCTTCATGTGTTCAAAGAAGTCTGACTCGGGGTCGTTGTAGTCTGTGAGCTGGACCAGGTCTCTGAACTCTCGTTTGGTGGGGAATGTCTTCACCAGACAGGCCAGCACCGTGGTGAAGTCATGCTGCACACTCTGAGGAAGGAGAGAGAGACTGTGAGTGTGTGTGCGCGTGTGGTGTGCTACACAAAATACATATTTCCAAAACTTGATATGGTTGATTCAGCTTGCCTTGCTTCCGATGTACCTGGCAAGCTTAACCAAGCACATCTCAAGACAACATATTTTGCCCAGTTCTGGTGTGCGTGCGTGTGTGTACCTCCGTCTTGCTCCTGAGGCCCTTCCTGACAGCGTCCAGAATGGTGTGCTGTACGATCTCTTTATACTCCTCCTCACCGCGGCCCACTGCTGCCAGCTTTGTAATGACAGCTGACAAACACAAGGTGGCGTTGTCTGCCAAGGACATGTCTCCGATCTACACACAGGAGGGAGAAGAAGAAGAATGGATACATGAATGTTACTAAGGCCCGATCCCAATTCACCCCTCCGGCTCCATTTTCACCCCTTCGGCTGTTTTGCGCGTTCACGTTTAGGGGAGTGGTGTCCCAATTCATTTTTCATGGAGGGCTAAGGGGGAGGGCTATCCATGGCTTCGTTTGGAGAAATTCAGGACCCACGTTCGATTCGGAGCCATGACCCCAGGATGCATTGCGAATCATCTACAGAATTCTGATTTCGCTCTCGTAGGCCTAAATGCGGAAGCCAGACACAAATGTCATTTACTTTTACTGTACTTATTAATAAAGATTTTAAAAATTATGATAACCATCTTATTATCGTAGTTTAATGTAATTTCAATGCATTATAGACCTTTTCTTTATAACAAGCATAACAAACAAATCGCTAATATGCCGAGGTGCTGTGTCTCTAACGTTACAGGCATGACAGTCGCGCATATTGACATATCTCCATGTCTGATGGCATATGACACCTACTAATGTCATTTCAATGCATTATAGACCTTTTCTTTACAACAAGCATTAAAAATTCACTGTTATGCCGAGGTGCTGTGCCTATGCCTAAGTTCCACAGTCCAGCGCGCTCAGGTTTAGCAGTAGACTGGTACCTGGGCACTTCCATTAGACTTATGGCTGACATAGATCGGTGCGCGATTCACATTTCAGAGATGTACAATCATGTTTATTTAGAAATTAATTATTACCTGTGGCGTTTGACAGCGGAAATATAGACATATTTAATGTAGTTATCTATCTAACGTTAGGCTGATCTGTGCATGATAGGCGTGCATTTTGACCTAGTTCTATCGCATTTCCCCCCCTTAATGGTATATGACGCTATAGTTGTATAGCGGGACTTTTAAAACAAAACTACCCGCAATCTAATCCGAGCAGTTGTTATTATGTAATATTATTGATGGATGTGCTATTTTTGATGGAGCAGTGAGCGGGAGACTCATCAAGGACATGTAGTTGACTAATGCAGTGGACAGTGGCTTTCTCCAGCGTTCCTGTCGGATTTAACGCCACGAAAATAAATCTGCGCTCCCTGTAGATCATGCATTTTTCCATGTTTCCCTTTGATGGCATATGACGCCGTAAATTAAAAAAACTAAAGTTCAGCCGCGAAGTTGTTGCACTGTTGTCCTATATCAGTGCAGACTGGCAAGATAGGAGCACATGTTTCATAAAGGTTAGAGCGCCGTTATTCTGTCATGATCTGATAATGAAGCATTGTTCTTTTTTATTTGATGACTTGTTTGATCGATTGATAGCGTAAAGTTGTGAATGAATCGCGAGCGTCAATGCTTTTCTATGACACTACTGATGACGTAACAGGGTCTTGAAGGGTTGTCCCATTTCATAGGGGAAGATTTCAACCACTATGGCATGTGGCTCTGTTCCGAGGCCTTGGCTCAAAAGCGAGTGGCACTCAAAAACGAGCCATAGGGGTAGAAAAGGGAATCGGGATTCGGCCTTAAACTCAGAATTAGACTCAACTGATATTGATAAATATATATATATGTACGTATATACAGATTTCCATATCGGTGACTACAACTACTGTTATTGTGTGTGTGTGTGTGTGTTCACCTCAAAGGAGTGGAAACAGTTGTGCATGATGACGTTGATGAACTTCATGTCCAGAGTCTCCATGTCGTTGATGCGCCTGCTAGCTTCCTGGAAGGCTGTCAGACGCTTGTCAAAGTACACCTCATCCAGGTGGCGACTGTCAAACGCGTTCAGCTACAGGAGAGAGAGAGAGAGAGAGAGAGAGAGAGAGAGAGAGAGAGAGAGAGAGAGAGAGAGAGAGAGAGAGAGAGAGGAGGGATAGAGAGAGAGAGAAAGAGAGAGAGAGGAGGGATAGAGAGAGAGAGAGAGAGAGAGAGAGAGAGGAGGGATAGAGAGAGAAAGAGAGAGAGAGAGGAGGGATAGAGAGAAAGAGAGAGAGAGAGAGAGAGACAGGAGGGATAGAGAGAGAGAGGAGGGATAGAGAGAGAGAGAGAGAGAACCACAGTTAATAACTGTTATGGTGAGGATAGGAATAACATGTGGTGTGTGTGTGTAGGTGTGGGTGTAGGTGTGTGTGTAGGTGTGGGTGTAGGTGTGGGTGTAGGTGTGGGTGTAGGTGTGGGTGTGGGTGTGTGTGTGTGTGTGGTAAATTGCAGCAAAGAAACAGCGACAAACAACTCCACCCATCCTCCTCATGTGGATGAATGTGTGTGGTACTGACGTGTTTCCTGATTGTCTAAAAGGGAAGCCAAGCCTACCTGAGCCACCAGATCTGTGATGTACTTCAGTTCAGGGTCAAGGTCTGCCAGGGTCTGAGGAGGAAGAGGCCAACACCGTCTTTGAGAACAGAGAGACACAACAGCCCCGGCACAGGAGCGCCCCCCAGAGGTGGATCTAAGGAGCGTGTTGGCCTAAACACACTTCATATACTGTTCATATACCACATTTTGTTTACATCTGAACAAGGACTCGTTTTTAATTGTTGATAATGTGACCAATAATCCACCAGGTCCTTAGACATAGGTACTGGTTGCGTCCTTAGACATACCGCATTTTCCGGACTATAAGTCACACTTTTTTTCATAGTTTGGCTGGTCCTGCGACTTATAGTCAGGTGCGACTTATATATCAAAAGATAAATAATTTCATACTGACTGACATCTACAGTACTGACGTCTACAGCCGCGAGAGGGCGCTCTGGGCTTGTGACAACTATATGCTGCTCCTGTACCACTGAAGAAATTAACTGAAACATTAACGGGAGCTTGGTGAACTTACTTACCAGTACCTTGCTTGTTGGACTCGCTGGCTTGTTATGTTAATTTAGCCTATTCAGCCTCCCAGGTATGTTCTTTATGCTATTGTGTAGCTGAATAATGATAGTTATGGAGATAGACTCCAGTTCTATGAGTGGAGCGGAGCCCCATAGGGGAGCTCTGCTCCTATTGGTTTACCCCGCTACCTAAAGTAGCCAATGACTGAATTTTTCGATGCCTGCGCCCGCCCTGGGGTGCTATAAAAGGGGCGTCCTTCGATCCCTCATTCTCCCAAACATACAATACAGCCGGGTTTGAACAAGTCGAAGTGGGCCAGCAGCCCTATGGGGCTCCGCTCCACTCATAGAACTGGAGTCTATCTCCATAACTATCCTTCTATATCGTGGAGCTCCGCCCCATAGGGGAGCTCTGCTCCTATTGGTTTAGGCGGAGCGAGCGAGGCCAAATGTACCCCCACTGAGACTATTAGTCAGAAAACAATCTCAGCGGCACCCGGAGCTGACCACTGATGTTGGTTCAAGACAACCTTAAAAAGTTGGCCCAACCCACACCGAGTCTGCTCCACTGATCTAGCCCTTACGTGAGCACGTAGGGTTGTTGATCTAACGGAACATGTCCTGGAGGAGGGTCCCCTCCCCAGGCACATCCGTATTCATTCATCCTGACAGCACTTGAATAGAATCCCCATGACCAGGGTAATCCAAGTGCCTTCCCCACTACATCAGTCATCAGCAAAACTGAGGACAGAATGAGAAAAGGATGAGGAAGAAATATCTTTCAAGTAATACCGTACAAAAAGTGATGGCGACGACCAAGACGCCGCCTCACATATCTCCTCCACTCCCACTCCCCTGAGAATGGCCACTGATGTGGCCATGCCCCTGGTGGAATGAGCCCAAATGCCAGTCGGCACGGGCTGCCCCTTCGATTCGTATGCGAGGCTGATCGCCTCGCAAATCCAATGGGACATTAGAGTCCTATGAGGGCGTCTAAGCCTACACACTCCAGTCAAAAAACGCTTAACCAGCGAATGAATGAACAGTGTCGTTGTCGCAAAACCCTCATGACAAGCTGAGATGGCAGCCGCGTAAACTTTAATAGTTCCCGCCGCCAATCCCTTGTCAAACAGCGACTGTAAGAAGCACAAGAACGTTTCGACCCGACAGCAGACTGGGTCAACGTCCCGTCCCTCACACCACTGTGTAAACACTCGCCAGCGCGCCGCATATCCCTTTGCAGTGGATTGCGCGCGCGCACTCTGAATGGTCTGAATGACCGCGTCTGTCAGACCCCTGCGTTCTAACAAGTCCCTCTCAGTAACCAGGCCATGAGGGGGCCCCCCATCATAGGTGGCCCCCTCACCAAGCCTCTGGCTTGAGAGAGTGCATCTTGTCGATGAGGTATGGGCCATGGGCCCTCTACCAACATCTCCATCAGTTCCGGAAACCACGGGGCTCCGGGGCGGTCTGGGGCTACAAGAATTAACTCTAGCCTCTCTGACCTCACTCGTGCCAACAGTGGGAGGATAGATATCAGGGGTGGGAACGCGTATAACAGGACCCTCGGCCATGGGTGGTGTGCGAATGCATCGACTCCCAACGGCGGGTTGTCCAGTTCGCGCAGGGAGAACCAAAGGCGACACTGCGCATTCATCCGTGACGCAAACAGATCCACTTCTGCTTGCCCGAACCGTGCCCAAATCAGAGACACAATGGAGGGTGCTAACCTCCAGTCGTCGTCCCTCGGGCCTCCCCGTGATAACAGATCTGCTCCTTCGTTGAGCAGACCTGGAATGTGGAGAGCTTTTAGCGAACTCAGGTGTGTGACAGCCCACAGCCATACATCTGTCGCTAGGCGATGAAGTGACGCTGAGCGTACTTCCCCTTGACGATTGATGTATGCTACTGTTGTCCTGTTGTCGGATCTGACTAACACGTCCAGATCCTTTAACACCGGGGCAAAATGAAGTAGCGTTAACTTGACCGCCTCGAGTTCCAGCAGGTTGATGTGACGCGTCTCCAACGGTCCCCATCTTCCTGCCACCGAACCTGCCTGACGCACTCCTCCCCACCCAGTCAGTGGGATGCCGGTCTGCCCATGGCGACTCCGCGCGCGATGACGCGCGGGTCTCTCCAGTAGCTCAGGTCGGTTTTGACCGATCTCGGTATTACAATCAACTTGAGACGGTGTCTCACTGGATCCAGTCGCAGTCGTGCGAACCACCTCTGCAGTCTGCGCATGTGTAATAGGCCTAAGGGGACCACTACATGGGCTGCAGACATCAGTCCTAGTAAGGACATCATTGATAGAGCGGTGATTGTATTTGTCACTCGACACACCCGGAGAGCTGACGTCAGTGTCGCTCTCCGTGGTGCCGATAAACTGGCCCTCATCTTGGCAGTATCCAACTGAATGCCTTGATAGGAAAACTGTTGAGCCGGCCACGGAGCACTCTTTGTCCAGTTGACAGCTAAACCCAGCTGAGTGAGGTGCTGCACCAGTGAGGTTGCGTCCCGAATGGCTCGATTTGGGCATTGGGCCAAGACCAGTAGGTCGTCGAGATATGCTAATATGCGTATCCCGTTTCGCCTCAGTGGTTCGAGTGCCGTCTGCACGCATTTGGAGAAAGTTCGAGGAGCAAGCGCGTACCCGAAGGGCAGGCGCGTGTACTCGTAAACCTTCCCTTGGAAGGCAAAACGTAGAAATTTCCTGTGCCTCTCTGTGATTGGCACATGAAAATACGCGTCCCTCAAGTCTATGCTGATTCCGTAGTCGCCCTTCTGTATACAAGACAGGAAGCGTCTCGTTGTCAACATACGAAAGGGGCGTTTCGCCACTCTCTCGTTGAGGACCCTTAAATCTAATATGGGTCTCATGCCTCCCGATTTCTTTGGGACAAGGAAATACGGGGAGTACCACCCCATGTCCCACTGGTCCCTCGGAACCATTGTCACTGCGCCCTTTGTTAGGAGATTCGTAATCTCCTCCTGGAGTGCACGTGTTTTTATCGGGCAGGACAAAACAGTCTCTCTCACGCCCCTGCAGGGCGGAGGAGGCTGAATGAACTGTAGTGCATATCCCCTCCTCAATGTCCTGTCTAGCCAGCCCGACAGAATACCTGCCCCTTCTAGCCATTCTGCATAACGCAACGACAGCGGCTGGGCCGTCTGTTGTGGTGCAGTCGACAGAAAAAGTTTGAATTTCTGTATGACCCCAGCCGCCGCTGCACAGCCCAAGGTGGGGTCATTTCGAAAGGGATGGGTTGCCGTCTGTAAAGAGTGCTTGTTATGTGTAACAATGCCCTTTATTGACTTAGGTTTATTATGCCTGATAATCAAAGAACCGGCCGCACGCTCATGAGCTGGGCCAGATCCTGATAGACATGGAGGGGTTTTTGATGTAAATAACGGTCCCTCTATACGGCTACAGACAGGGGTGTTTAACCCCCTTTGTGTCGTGATAGGTGTTAGTCCGCTAGGCAGAGAGCTGGCCACACGCTGGTAAGCTGGGCCAGTCTCCGCTTTGTTTCTAACCGGTAGCGATTGGACCACACTCTGACAAGGCAGGCGGGTCTCCGCTCTGGTAGATAACATGGGAAAATCTCCTTTACTGAAAAAGTAAGGTGGGGATTTTCCTTCTTTTGCCTCTTTATGAGGTAGCAGCCATGAAGAGGAAAACCGGTGGTGGGGTCATTACAGACCCCTCCGCCAGTGAAACCGGGTCACGCTGCCGTGGGGGGCCGTAGCGGGCCCTCCCAGTGGTCAGCGGCGGGGGCTGGGGATGCCGAGTGGGGCATGGCTCCGTCGGTAGAGGTGGAGCCAGTGCCGCATCACGCCGAAACCTCCGTTTCGCAGCCGTTGACGGCCTAGTCGTCACCCCGGCGGAAGAAGAAGAGGTGGAGGGTCGCTGGAGGGGGAGGTGTCTGGCCAGGTGCTTCTTAGCCTCCTCCATCGCGGCCAGGCGCTTCGTCATGGTGTGGACCGAATAGCCCTTGTCTCTCTATTGGAGCATTCAGTAGGGCCATCCGGTCCGCCCCGGTCATGGTGGTGAGAGACAGCCACATCTGTCGCTGCTGCACCACCGCGTTTGCCATCAGGCGACCCCCACAAACCGCGACGCCCTGGGACAGGTACATCGTCGCGGCACTGAGCTTGCTCAGAAGCTCCGCCTCCGCTGCAGACAGACCGTTGGGTCGGTCTGTGGTGATTTTCGCAATGGCGGCGTTAAACACGGCGATGTTATTCGCCGCCGCCGCCGCTTGCGCACCGAGAGCGTAGCTCTTGTCTACCAGGGTGGCGTTAAACCTGTCACGCTGGTTGGGCAGGATAGGTTTTTTAGGCACCGACCAGGCGCTGGACCCCGGTACCAGTAGGCGGCCAGCGCTGGTTCGAGCGGCGGGGAGCCGTCGGTCATCCCCTCCGCGAGCCCCTCCACTCTGGTAAAGGGCAGGAACGCCTTCACTGGCGCCCTGCCTGTGAGTGGTTCTCCCCACTTGTCCTCCACAAACTTATCTAAGCCCGGGAGGACAGCGTTAGGAGGTTGGCCCTGTCGCTTCGCCCTTTTCCCGTAAAACAGGTCCTTCTCCCAGAAGGACTCCGTTGGGGGAGGGGAGGCGGGACGGGGAATTGCCAACACGCCTGCCGCAGCTTCCAGGAGGCCCTGGAAGTCGTGGTGTAGTGATGGGGGGGCGAGGGCGGGGAGCTCGTGAGCCTCTACCTGCCGCTCGCTCTCATCAGAGCTCTCTGACCCTGACACCGACACCGACCACTCAGCTGGGTGAGGGCGGCGTGATGTCAGGGCCGGCTGAGCGGGCGGGCCCATCCCTACTTGGGGAGGTGCCTGCCCAGAACGCCGCTCTGGGGCCTGTCCGGACGCATCCCCGAGATAGCGTCCGCCAGGGGAATGCTCTCCTTGAACCAGGCCATCCTCTTTCGCCTTTCCGCGACGGAAAGGAGGTGGAAGGGGAGGCAGATGGGGGAGGCGACCAACGCCGCCTCGGCATGTTGGGGGCCGAGGCAGACGTGGCAGAAGTCGTGCTTGTCCTCCGCTGCTAGGAAATCGCAGCGGCAGGCGTCCCAGAGGAACTTCTTCGTGGTCGGCGGCGGACGATCCATCGCTGAAGGGAAGTGTCTGGCGGGTTCTCCAGTCTCTTGTAGTCGTCCTTCTTGTAGTCTCAGATGTAAACCCGTGCTGAAATTTTGGGGAGAATGAGGGATCGAAGGACGCCCCTTTTATAGCACCCCAGGGGGGGCGCAGGCATCGAAAAATTCAGTCATTGGCTACTTTAGGTAGCGGGGTAAACCAATAGGAGCAGAGCTCCCCTATGGGGCGGAGCTCCACGATATAGAACTGTTAATGTGTTACGTTAACATCCCGGACACCTATTCAGCCGGAATAACTTGCCTTTCCAGATTAAATCTCTGTTCTTGGACTTGGATTTTGTGAAATACATTTCTAAATAAATGCGACTTATAGTCCAGTGCGACTTATGTGTTTTTTTTCTCTTCATGGCGCATTTTTTGACTGATGCGACTTATACTCCGGAAAATACGGTAAGTACTGGTTGCGTCCTTAGACATAGGTACTGGTTGGGTCCTTAGACATAGGTACTGGTTGTGTCCTTAGACAGAGGTACTGGTTGTGTCCTTAGACATAGGTACTGGTTGCGTCCTTAGACATAGGTACTGGCTGTGTCCTTAGACATAGGTACTGGTTGGGTCCTTAGACATAAGTACTGGTTGGGTCCTTAGACATAGGTACTGGTTCCGTCATTAGACATAAGTACTGGTTGCATCCTTAGACATAGGTACTGGTTGCGTCATTAGACATAAGTACTGGTTCTGTCCTTAGACATAGGTACTGGTGGGGTATCGGACCTGGAACACTGAGGTGAGGGCCTGTCTGGGCAGCTTGGTGTGGATGATGGAGAATAGTTTACTGAGAGGCTTCAGGAAGGAGGAGGGCTCCGAACACTGTCTCAGAAGGTTCTGGACCGTCGCCAGGATGTCAATCTCCGTCTCCTGAAACACAAGACGGACCATACGGATGAGTGGGGTACAAATTCAACTAATGACATGACATAGCATACCACAACACAACACAAGTTAACTGAATATGACTTAGCATAGCACAAGCATAACACAAGACACAAGTTAACTGAATATGACTTAGCATAGCACAAGCATAACACAAGACACAAGTTAACTGAATATGACTTAGCATAGCACAAGCGTAGCATAATATGACCAGCGTACCTGTGGGTTGTGACCCTTCTGGAGGTAGGGCAGCAGAACAGTGATGAGGACGTTGCTCTGCTCCTTGTTGCTAACAAACCGACTGACCCTGGGAGAGAAATATCATACTGTAGCGAACGACAGCGAAGAACAACTGAGATGTGATGAGGGTTCTGGCACAAAATGGCTACCGTATGTTGAACAGCACGACAGTTGGTGTTTCAAGTTAGCTACCATAACATAATGCAGGCGAGGATCAAACTCACAACCTTCCGCTTGGCAACCGGTCACTCTAGCTACTGCCTCAAGAGAGTTACCTCCCTTGACAGAGAAGCTACAGGCCTTATACACATACTTAATAGTGTTATTAACGTATTGGTCTGGAAAGACCAACCTACATTATTAAAGGCAAGTGAAAGACTTTGATAAGCTGTGGGAACCATACATGAATAATATTTTATACAAAGTGGAGGAAAGTTTAGTTTTTGTTTTGTTTTTATTCAATCCAAAATCGATGCAGTGTGTCTATGTTTGTAATCTTTGTTATTGTATGTTTCTCTTTCTTTTTTTTCTTTCTTTGGTGTTGGTACCGTATATGAAAATGATAATACAAATATTGTGAAAAATAAATAAATTGTGTTATTAACTGTGCTGGGCACCAGGGAGGCTAATCTCAAGTTTTCATATCCAGCACGTGTCTGATGAAGATCAACAAAACGAACCTCTTATCCACCTAACCGCAAGAACAAAAGAGAGGAGGGACTGATATCTCCCAACTCACTTTGAGAGGATGTTGAGCTCCTTGGCGACCTGGGTCCTGAACTTCTTCTTCTTGAGTCTCTCTGTGTTGCGTACGATGCCGCTGAGGTAGCGCAGCAGGGTGGAGATGTGGGGGAGGAGGAGGCTAGCACCCTGCGTCAGGATGTCTGAAACATGACACAGAACCGCCACTGTTAGTGACCTTGTATGTGGATGTGCTTTTTTTCCAATGATATGATTATGCCATTTTCTTCCTTTTACATTTTAACCATTTATCAAGATGCTTTTATCCAAAGCGACTAACAATTAGAGATTACAGGGATTCATTTAGGGCTAAGTGCCTTACTCAAGGGCACACTAGTGGTGGTGTTCCCAGGTGGGATTTGAACTCATGACCTTCTGATCATCACTCCAACTCACTATCTACCAGGCCAACACTACCCTTATCCGTTCTTCCAAGGCTAGCTACAGTGCTCTGTAGATAGTGTTGCGTTTATTAAAGACACAGGGCGCGTCTCAATACTGTTAAGTGCGTTTCTTTCACTGGTCAGAGTATGAAGGGAAGGAGACGAGGAGAGGGAGCCTCTTTAGACTATTGAGATGTGGCTTGTGTGTGACGGGCTGATCCAGTTGAAAACCTCCTGACCTGCGGTGATATAGGCGCCCTCTGCTGGCTGGGGGAACACACTGCCGTTGACACTCAGCGCTGTCTCGGTCTCCGTGGGAACGAGGTCCGGCGTGGAGACCAGCGACTCGGCAATGTCCATCACCATGGTGATGGTTGCCACGGACACCTTCTTGGCGGAGAGCAGAGAGAAGACGTTGAGGAGGACGTCGCACTCTGGATGGCCGGGCCGCTGTTTGGCCAGCAGGGGGAAGTACCTGAGAGACAGGAGACACAGCGCACAGAGGGTGAATTACAGATGG
Organism: Nansenia antarctica; assembly: GCF_963989245.1. Lineage (NCBI taxonomy): Eukaryota > Metazoa > Chordata > Actinopteri > Argentiniformes > Microstomatidae > Nansenia > Nansenia antarctica. Next base: position 38,023,783 of record NC_137678.1, read on the forward strand.
ATGGAGGGAGGGAGGGAGGGAGGGATGGGTGGATGGATAGATTGGGTGGGTGGATGGGTGGATGGATAGATTGGGTGGGTGGGTGGATGGATGGATGGATGGATGGACAGGTGGGGTAGATAGATGGATGGATGGATGGACAGTTGGGGTAGATAGATGGATGGATGGAGGAGTGGAGGGATGAATGGAGGGAGGGATAGATGGATGGAAGGATAGATGGGGTGGGTGGGTGGATGGATAAATGGATGGGTGGATGGATAGATGGGGTGGGTGGATGGATGGATGGGGGGGGTGGATGGATGGATGGGGTGAGTGGATGGATGGATGGACGTGTGGGTGGATGGATTGATAGGTTAATGGGATGGAGGAATGGGTGGACGGTCCAAGCATGCAGTATTGTACTGGGGTCAAACTCACCTGGCATTCTTGCACCACACGTGGAGCAGTTTGAGTAGCGGGGTGGGGGAGTAGGTGCTCTCTGAGGGCAGGCGGCACACCTGGGGAGGGACAGCAGGGACATGAAGAGGATAGGATCATTAGAAAGCAAGTGACCACTGGTAACACTGGTAACACTGGTAACACTGGTAACACTGGTAACACTGGCCTGAGATCTGGGAGGCAACAGACAGGTAGACCTGACGTAATGTTACTGACAGACAACTTCAGACTACTCCGCAACAGACAAGACAGAGAGACAGACAGAGACAGAGACAGACAGACAGAGAGAGACAGACAGGCAGCCAGCCAGCCAGAAACACAGACAGACAGAGAAAGAGACAGACAGAGAAAGAGAAAGAGACAGACAGACAGACATACAGAGAAAGAGACAGGGGTGCAAACTGGCGATGGTCCAAAAAGGTGACACTTTTTTTTGCCCGTAGATGGTTAGCTCTATCATTAACAGTGGTCTAACAATGATGCGTGTGTAAGTAGCGATGGCCCTGACCTTAACACCCGCATAATTAATGTAAGCAACCTGTTCTCAAAATAATTATGCGGGTTCCTGCAGGTTTCAACAAGTTACATTTAAGACCTTTATAAGACCACTTTTAATAGATTTTAAGACCTATTGAGCAAGTATTGGTATTAGACTCACATTCGTTGATTCTTTTCATTAGCAATGCTGGGTGATCTGTTCTGTTGCATATAGAACAATGATAATGTAAGTTAGCCTACTCTATCAATTTCTTGATTCATTTCCATTGCTTCATTTGGGCGCAGCTTAACCAATGTCACACGAGCAATAAGTGTGCGATAAGTTTTGTTTTATATGTTGTCTCTCATCCGCACGCGTCGTATTCCCACGCATTGGGTCTGGCTACAATAATACATTTTCCGGTCTGACTTTTTAAATAAATATAAAATCGATTCTACGCAAGTCTAAAGCACACAGAAGCCATTAAAAAGGTTTATTTTGAAAGTCTCGCCCTGTGTCTGATCCTGATGTTATAGAAGCAGCGTAGCAGCAGGGTAAAAGCGAGGTAAAGGGGGACGCGAGACAGTCTCGGGCAGCGTTCCTAAATTCGCTCTGCGCAATAAATGGACCAAGTAATTTAATTGGACAAGAGGCATTCCATGACTGCTGATCAGATTTCCAGAACGAATTTACGAACGCAGCCTAGGGCAAACCACTCGCCGACTCGTTTTTTTCATAACACGAAACTTGAAGTTATAAAGTACCCACTCGATATAATAAACAACAGTTTAACGATCACTAAATACTTATAATGATCATCTAATTATGTGTAGTTATGTGTTTCTAGCATGTCGATGTTCTATCAGGTAAATTCGCTAGAACTAACCTCCATACCCTGGTTCAGAAGAAGAAATCAGTCCTTCGTCGTCATCGATTAAACTTTTAGGTGGATTGGTTACCCTAGCCTAGATGGTATTTGTGACATTTCACGATCACAAACATATATGTACAGAAACTCACTAAAGTATAAAACACCGCTTCTCTTCAAATCACTCCATGACACTTTGAGGTCAGTGCATTTTTTTTGGGGTGAACTACCGTAATAACCCTAAATGGCTAGAGAGTGCAACTTCTGTGCTTTCAGAAACTGTTGGATTTTTTTCGATTGCACATAGTTCAAGAATTACGATAGTTCGAACGAACCCTGTAAAATCCTGTTGAGAAGTTATCGCAACATAGAAATAACTTATAATAACTATGTTATTTTATTGTATTACTTCTTATGTTTCTACTTCCATCTTAAGACCTTTTTAAGACGTTTTATTTCAACTGCAGCAGAGTTTAGCAGACAGGAAGATGTTAGCTTGGGCATCATGTGACTTGGATGAGATGAGATGTAGACCCCCGCCCCCCCCCCCAAAAAACAGCGAATTTCACCTAAAGGTGACAAGTTTGCACCACTGAGAGACAGACACAGACAGACAGACACACAGACAGACACACAAACAGACAGACAGACACACACACACACACACACACAGAGACACACACACAGACAGAGACACACACACACACACACACCCACCCACCCACACACCCACACACACACCCACACACACACCTGAGGCCAGATCACACCCTGGAACACAGCGTCCAGCTCGTCGGGGGTGAAGTTGTACGAGTCGAAACCATCGAAGAAGTCCTGGATCCTCTGGACGCCCAGGCGCCTCAGGTTCTTCAGGGGGCTGATACAGCCAGCCTTCAGCTGCACACAGGCAGGCAAACAACAACAACAACAACAACCTTTAATAATTACAGTGTTTACTAATCACGGTTAGGCTAGAACAAAACACTGGCTCCCCGCTGGTGGAATGAGCTTCCCACGGCTGTCAGAACTGTCACTACCCATCTTCCGTCGGAGACTGAAGACCCATCTCTTCAGGTTACACCTTAACTGCTCCTCCTGAGACATCTACTACCCCCTAGCACTGCGTCTCCTGAAGACACCCGCTTTTCCCCTCTACTGTGTCCCCTAAAAACGTATATTTGCCCCCCTTGTACTGTTTCTCTGTTTCTCCAGTGTCTAAATAAAAAAATAAGGGTTAGTTAGGTTTAGAAGAAGGTGATAGAAGAAGGTTTTTCCTTCTATCAATGGCCCCGGGCCTGAGCTGGATTACTCTTCCTGCTACGACTGGTGGATTGATGATTCACTTTCTTAGTCAAATGTATTGATTGTAAGTCGCTTTGGAATAAGGAGTCTGCTAAATACCACAATTTTAAATGTAGAAGTCAGGACAAAAGCCTTCAACTGCACACAGTATTGTTACCAGACGATGTTTCTCCCCAAATGTGATGGGTAACCCAATGAAAGCGCTAGCGGTGTGGATATAAAAACAAAGTGACTCTGTTGTCACGTTTTAACCGGGCGATTGTAGGCACATGGGTTTTATGATGCTGCCACAGACGGAGCAGGCGATAAGCTTAACGCAACACTGTCGGCACGGTAACCTCACCCCAGATGACTGACACATCTGGGACGATTTTCAGACTGTGCCCCCTTTTCATCCCTCTCCATAAGCCACATTACCATCATTACGTTTCAACATTTGACATAATATCAGTGAACAATAGGGCTGCAACGATTAGTCGACATAATCGACGACGTCGATCATAGAAACTCGTCGACGTGGAATTGTAGTGTCGACTAATCGTATTTAAAAAATAAATAATAAAAAAAACGTTTTTTTTTTCTTTCTTTCTTTTTTACGGGAGCCATGCAACTATCAGCTGGGTAAGTTATGTTACCCAGTTACTGGCTAACGTTATATTGTTAGGGTCGTAATGTTTATGTTAGCTTTACTGTTACATGTTGGAAAACAACGTCTCATGGACAGGGCTGTACATGCTATGAGCGTTTGTGCTATTAATTTATTTGCCCTGTGGCACGCGTGTGACAGACAGAGGCGCTTGTATGTAACGTTACGTAGCAGGGGTTTTCCATGTTGAAGCCAGGAGAACGCGAGATGAAATGAAGTGAGGGGTGGTCGTTATTAAAATACCAGGTAGTCATGGTGGATGATCATGAATGATGCTTGATAAGTGAATGCTATTTCAATTATGTTGAGTCCACCAGCGAGCTGTCTGTAAGATAAACAGCGCCAAGCGTAGCCTACTAACGTGAGCTGTCTGTAGTCTAGCCAGCAATGCTAGCTAGCCAATCAACTAGCTCTGTGAGCAGCTCTAGCTTGGCGTAACGTTAGGTTAGATAGCTAGTTAAGCCGGATTTATGCTTCTGCGTCGCCATTTACGCGCAGCGAAAAGCCACACGACTAATCGCGACTAATCGAAAAAATTATCGACAGATTAGTCGACTACCAAAATAATCGTTAGTTGCAGCCCTAGTGAACAACCGCCCTGGAAGATGAGGCCCCATCTCTTACTTACCTGTCATCCCTCTCCATAAGCCACATTCTCAAAACAAAACACAACAAACTTTAAGAACATAGTTATAACGTCTAGCAGACAGACAGAATGAGAGAGCGAGAGAGCGAGAACAGGCTGGTGAGCAAAGGCCTGGGGCAAAGGCCTGGGGCAAACGCCTTTAGATAGTAATTATAATAGTTTTATTGCCATGCAATTAACTTGTCAGTCAATTGTTGGAATTTTTTATTTTCTGCTCTAGGCACAGGGTCAGCCATAGTTGGCGCACCTGAAGCAATTAGAGGTTAAGTGCCTTGCTCCAGGGCACATGCAGCTCCCTCCTGAGGCGGGTATCGAACCTGCGACCTTCCGATTGCTAGGACAGGCTCCAGTATGTGCAGAACTCAGCTGCCAGGGTACTCACCCACACCAAGCCCTGGCAGCACATCACCCCCACCCTCATTCACCTCCACTGGCTTCCGGTCAAGTCCCGCATTACTTACAAAATCCTCCTCCTCACCTACAAATCCCTCCACGCCTGCGCCCCCCAGTACCTAACTGACCTCCTCTCCCAACACACCCCTTCCCGGAACCTGCAGTCCACAGACATGGGCCTGCTGTCCACCCCCCGCACCAACCTACGGACCTTTGGGGACAGAGCCCTCAGAGTGGCCGCACCTACCCTCTGGAACTCCCTCCCCATAGCGATCCGCAACGCCCCCACCCTGGACTCCTTCAAATCAGCCCTTAAAACCCATCTGTTCACCAAGGCCTTTGGCCCCTAGTCACTGTTTCTGTTTTGCTTTGTTTGTTTTCTGTTTTGTCTGTCTGACCACTCCCTTTAGAATTGTAAAGCGTCCTTGGGTTTTATGAAAGGCGCTACAGAAATCTAAGTTATTATTATTATTATTATTTGTACCTGATCTCTCTGGTCCAGGACGGTGGAGATTGAGGCGGTGACACACAGCAGGATCTGCAGCACCTTGGGCAGGTAGGTGTGGATGAGGTGGCCCAGCTTGGTGATGACCGTGTTGATGATGTTCAGCAGGCTGTGCTGTCGGCCCAGAGGGAGGACCGCACACACGTCTGTGTCGGCTATGGCCCGCTCCACCGCAGCCAGGCACGCACCTGAGAGAGGGAGAGATCCGAATAAGGTTGTATGGATGAACTCATTTGGCCCTGTGTACAGTATACAGCCACACAGGGCCAAATTCTAACTTGAGATCCACATTTTCGAGAGAGAGAGAGAGAGAGAGAGAGAGAGATTTCAGCCCCCTTGTCATCCCTCTCCACATTCACATAGTGTTATATGTTCTACGTTAAGATTTATATTATATATAAATTGATATCAAGGTATTATTTCAACATTTTTAGTTGGGTGGAATCCTAACTCAAGATCTCAAAGATCACAGGAGGAGGAGGAGTGACGCATATGTACACTGTATTAAACCAGGTTGTTAGGGGCGCCCTACCTTCCCCGTGGTGGCAGACAGGCTCCAGCAGCAGGTCTATGAACATGCCCAGCTCCTCTGAATGGCAGCCTGCCAGGAAGCGCAGCACGGTGGAGGAGCGGGCGGCCGCCACCGACTTGCCCTGGAACTTACTGCCCGCCTTGCTGCGCATGCGCCCAAACAGGACCCTGCAGAGGAGAGGCTGGTCAGGCTGTTGTATAGGTGATGCACACCTCACAAAACATGGATTTGCGCACACACACACACACACACACACACACCTACAGTAGACACACGGACCTACAGTACACACACACACACACACACACACATCCCGCTACACACACCTGTACGTAGGTACGTACACACCTGTATACAACCACACACACACACACACACACACCTACAGTAGACACACGGACCAACAGTACACACACACACACACAGTACGCAGGTACGTACACACCTGTATACAACCACACACACACACACACAGTACATAGGTGCGTACACACCTGTATACAACCACACACACACGCACGCGCACGCACACGCACACACACGCCTACAGTAGACACACAGACCTACAGTACACACACACACACACATCCCTCTACACACACACACAGTATGTAGGTACCTACACACCTGTATACAACACACACACACACACACACACACCTACAGTAGACACAGACCTACAGTCCACCCACACACACATCCCTCTACACACACACAGTACGTAGGTACGTACACACCTGTATACAACCACACACACACCTACAGTAGACACACAGACCTACAGTACACACACACACACACACATCCCTCTACACACACACAGTACGTAGGTATGTACACACCTGTATACAACCACACACACACACACACACACACACACACACACACACACCTCATGAGCAGGGGGATGAGCTGGGCCCTGTGTGAGGCGTCCACCACAGACTTGTCCTCTGAGATGTTGAAGTAGACTATCTCGTCTTTGAAGAACTTGTCATCCAGCAACTTCTCCAGATTCTCCCTGTACACACCATTCACACATGATTATAATACCATGTCAACATGTCAAACACCACCAGAAATGTGTATCATCAAATACCTGAGGTTATATTAAATATCTGCATCCTAACTCTTTCATTATGTTTAATTTTTTCTCTCCTTTTTCCTTTGTATATGTGTATATGTGCTCAGTTATATTATTGCCTCTCCATCAATGTATGTACCATAATGTGTATAGTAATTCTGGTGAGTTATTTGCTTGTATGTATATACATATATATATATATATATAATAATTACTATTTATTTCTTTTCAAGATTTGTTTTATCTTTTTCAAAAACTCAATAAACATATTAATGGAAGAAAAAAATGTATCTGCATCCTGAGACCCCAACCAGATAAGGCTTCAAAGGGTCACATATACAGTACACTTCAATCACTAATGGAACATACCAATGTCAACGTTGACATTTCTAGGGTGATGTCTGTTAACTAGGCCACCGTTTTCATTTCTCATCCCATTTCTCCTTATTTTATGGAACCCTACACCAGCGCTATGCTATATTATTCCACAGACACGCTGAGAGATGAGTAAGGGATAGTTTAATAACAGAGGCTGATAAAGGACGTCCCTCAGATCTCTGGCTCAGGGTGGATGTGAACATTCCTGTTTCCCCAATGAGGGAACCTGAGAGGGTCACTGACGGCTTGGATCATAATCAGAGATGCTGCTCACACAAAGACTACCATTCAGGGAGAGAGAGAGAGAGAGAGAGAGAGAGAGAGGGAAAGAGTGAGCAAGAGAGAGAGAGAGGGGGAAAGAGAGCAAGAGAGAGAGAGAGCAAGAGACAGAGAGAGAGAGAGAGAGCAAGAGACAGAGAGAGAGAGAGAGCTGGGGATGGAGGTGGGGTCACCTCTGCCAAGTCTTATTACCGCCACTGGTCGTCTCAGAGAAATGACTAGAACACTGACTCCTGCCCAGTCATCTCTACAGGAACGCTAAACGCTTGTTCTGTTCTGGGCAGGCCGCTCCTTCTGGCTAGGAGCCAGTTAACCCTTGAACTGGAGGGGTGGGGGGGGGGGGAGAGAGAGCGGGAGACTTACTTGTAGGGCAGGACGTTGGGATCTTTGTAGGTCAGGATACACTCGAGAACTGCCCTCTGGATCTGTTGGTCCTGGTGGCACAGGAGCTGCACGCAGAAACACAATCAGACACACACTCACAACGGGGCCATGACAAGGATCTTAATGGCGACTTCAGATGGACAGGGTTCCTACAAGTTTCAACAAGTCAAATTTAAGACCTTTTTAGACCTCTTTGAATAGAATCTTAGACCTATTCGCGACACCATAGCTTTTTGTCATCCTCGAGGTGATGAAATTAGGGATTTCACTACCATACAGACAAAAAAGGAAGCAAATTGGCATTTTTTGGGTTCCAGCTTGATTCATTTCTGTGTAAATAGATGTGGTCGGACTGATTTCCTTGCAGGATCTCATTTTTAAGACCTAGCACCTCAATAACTGAAATTTAATCTCTGTTTGACACCATTCTTCTTTCCATGAATTACATGCAGCCCGTCCTCCGATTTCTACCTCCACCAGCCTCTACTGCACTTGACAGGTGATCACAATCGACAGGGTCGAAGTCAGAGGTGGTTCAGTGTACCTGGGTGTACAGCTGACTCAGGTTGGGCTCCAGGTACAGGGAGCGAGGGTTCGTGAACTTGGCGAACACCTTCAGGTGAGCGATGAGTTGCCTGTGGACAGAGCACATGGATTTCCTCATGAAATCCTTTTGAACAGGAAGGAAGAAAGAAAACTTCAACCGAACTTCAACATGCAGAACACAAAAGTTTGTTACAAGACGATGTAACTCCAATGAAAGCGCTAGTGTGTGGATATTAGATGAGGTTAGATTAGATTCAACTTTATTGTATTTGCACAGAGTACAAGTAGGGAAATGCAGAGGATATGACAAATAAGTCAGTGATTCTGTTGTGGCGTTTTAACCGGGCGATTGTAGGCACATGGGTTTTATGACGCTGCCACAGACGGAGCAGGCGATAAGCTTAACACACCACAACACTGTCGGCACGGTAACCTCACCCCAAACGACTGACACATCTGGGACGATTTTCAGACTGTGCCCCCTTGTCATCCCTCTCCATAAGCCACATTACCATCATTATGAACAACCTTTATCAACATTTGAGATAATATCAGTGAACAGCCGCCCTGACAGACGTCTCTTACTTGGCTGCAGCTCTCTTCGGTGGGGTCTTCTTCTGACGTTTCCCCCTCTCTTCCTCCTCCTCCTCTTCCTCCTCTCCCATCTCTTCCTCCCCAGCCGTCCCAGAATCCCCTGGGGCAACGGCGTTCCTCTTCCTCAGATCCTGAGTGGGTGCCACCAGCAGGTCAGATCGGTAGAACTCATTCCTGCCAATCAGACAAGGATGGGAGGGGCATGGGCTCAGTTAGACCAGTGGAGGGCAGAAACATCTAGATGGTATTAGACCAGTGTTTCTAAATGGTATTAGACCAGTGTTTCTAAATGGTATTAGACCCGTGGAGGGCAGAAACATCTAAATGGTATTAGACCAGTGTTAGGTAGGGTGTAGTATTTTGGCTGTAGTGTATATAGGCTGTAGTGTATATAGGCTGTAGTGTATATAGGGTGTAGTGTATATAGGCTGTAGTGTATATAGGGTGTAGTGTATATGCTGTAGTGTATGTAGGCTGTAGTGTCGTACTAACTTGATGAATCTCAGCAGCAGGGGGCTCAGTTCTCGGCTGCGTGGTTCCACCCGGTCGGGGATCTGGGACATGGCCTTCCACAGCAGCCCGCGGAAGTTGGTGAAGTCCGTCCTCTCGCTGGGGTCAGAGGTCAACTTCAGACGCTGGAGGAACAGGACCCCCACGTCCCCGCTCTCGATGACGTCACAGCCCGGCTCCGGTGGCAGCTCCGACCCGCCCTCATCATCATCTTCATCATCTTCATCATCATCAGTGTCATCCGCACGCAGCTCCTTTTCTGAGATACACAGAGACAACATATGTTGACACTTTTGCAGATAATCCTAATAATGCATACCCACAGTGTAAAACCTGACCACACACACATGAAATAAATGACAAGCAACTCTCACCAAAGTTTTTACAAAAATGACAGGACACAAGACAAGCTAGCGAACTCACCAGCCAGACCTGCCACCATCTCCAGAAGCTCATGGTAGACCTTCCAGAAGTCTTTGTTGTCCATTCCTCTGGCATGAGTCCTGTGGAGAGAGAGAGACGGAGTACAAGAGAGGACAAGACAGAGGAAGTTGACACAGGTCAATGGCAGTGCCCAAAAAATGCTTATGAAGTATGATAGCGGTGTTATCTTGTAGTTGTCGTGACGGTGTAGTGATTTCTCATACTCACACAAGGAGTTCAATAACGGGGTCCCACAGGGTTTTGAAGTTGATGAACAACATCGCGATAAGGTAGCGCAGAGGCACCTGTATATTGAGGAAGCAGAATATCTATCATTCAACTGTCAACTCGTTGTCAATTGTCGGAATTTAACAGTAAAACTCCAGGGGGTTGGTCGACGATTCACGCTGGATTATCCCAGGACCTCCAGAATCAGTGAAATAAGGTAGGTAATTTGGGGTGGAATTTTTACTGACATTGTTACAGACATGGCCAATTCGCACTGGATAAAGGACACAGGTGACCTCCGTAATTATTACAAATTACCAGAGGTCACCACATGATACTAGTTCCGTGCGAATAGGGCTTAAGTCTAAGGTTTAAGTGTCAGGCCTAAATCTTTCAAAAATGCATCCCTCCTTCCTCGAGGAAATCACTGATCTAACGTGACAGGACGGGTCAAAGCCAGCATTTCATCGCATTACTTAAAGCAATCAAGTCACGTCAGATCCGTGACCCCTCTACAAGGAAGGACGGACACACATTTCAACAGTATCAGAACAGGGTCTAAAGGGGGCGTGTTGGTGGCATAGCTCACTATGTCGCATGCCACGTAATCGCAGGGTCCCTGGTTCGATTCCGGCCATCGACCTATCCTGCATGTCATCCCTCCTCTCTCTCTCACCCATCCTTCCTGTCAATCTCTACTGTCTCTATCCCAATAAAGCAGAAATGCCCTAAAATATCTATAAAATAATATAACTCGATCCAAGGCCAAGCTACAAAGAGTCGTACGGACAGCTGAGCGGATCATCGGCTGCCCCCTGCCTCCCATAACAGACCTCCATAGCTCCAGATCACTGAAGAGAGCACGCAATATTGTGGCTGACCCTTCACATCCAGCTCACAGCTTGTTTGAATTACTCCCTTCTGGACAGCGGTACAGGGCCACCAGGTCAAAAACATCACGCCACTTGAATAGTTTCTTCCCCAAAGCCATGGCCCTCCTCAATAACTCCTGATCATTGCACCTTGCACTTGACATGTTCTTGCACTAAGTTGTACAGTATATTTATTCACTCATTGGTACTGTATTTTTTGTCTTGAGTATTGTTGTATTGTCGTCTTGCTGTTGTATGTACTGTAGCTTGTTCAGCATGGTAGAATACCAAGTCATATTCCTAGTGCACTGCACACTGCGAATAAAGTTGAATTGAATTGAATTGAATTGAATTGAATTGAATTGAATTGAATTGAATTGAAGGTCTGGGTCCGGTACCTGCTGGAAGGATCCAGGCGGGCCCTGGGGGAGGCAGCGCTGCACCAGGTCGTGTCTCAGCTTCCTGAGGTGCAGCAGCTTCTCTCTGTAGTCCTGCACCGACGCCGGGACCAGTTCTGCCTGGAGGCACACGGCAAACACAGGCTGGACCTCCACACTCTCCTCACCCTGGGGGCAGAGAGAGCGCTCGTCACACACACACTCACAGAACGAATACGTCCATTTACATTTACATTTTTGGCATTTAGCAGACGCCTTATTCCAAAGCGACTTACAATCAATACATTTGAATGCTAAGCATGTGAATCATCAGTCCACCATTCGTGGCAGGAAGAGTAATCCAGTGAAGGACGTCCAGTATTTTCAATACTATGAAATATGTTTTTTTGTTTGTTTGTTTTTTAACATGATTTGATTGACAGCTGTACCTCTGACTGCTTGGGAAGCTCCGCCTCAAAGTGTGTGAGGATCCTCAGGGTGAGCAGGCGGATCTGAGGGAGGAGCCAGTTAAAAGAATTGAGTGCCGTTGGGAAACGATCACACATGAAACACCGTGGTGCCTGGGTGTTTCTGGCTTAGCGTAGGTGCTAACAGGGCTAACAACGTCGGTTGAAGCAGAAACAGATTAGCTACCACGCTATAGAGAGGATGTTAAGGGTTTCAATCCCTACCATGTTGCATCAGAGAGGATGGTAAGGGTTTGAATCTCTACCACGCTGCATCAGAGAGGATGGTAAGGGTTTGAATCCCGTCCTTTGAAAAAATAACCTACCTTGGAGAGGTTGGAGGAGAGGTTGCAGTGCAGCATCTGGTACAGCTCCTGCAATGCACTGTGGGATAGGTGCTCCGGCACGCCGCTGAGTGACAGCCGGGTGTAGTAGAGGTCACCTAGCAACAGGGCCGACAGGTCTGCTGGGAACTTCCTGACACACACACACACACACACAGACACAGATACAGACACACACACACGATCAGAGTTCAGCACAGAATCGTTCATGGACAGACGGCAGGGATCTGATCCTGGATCAGCAATCCTATAGTGACCACTCACTAGCGAGTCAGAACATTCATAATTCACGGCGTTCCGGCCATGTTTAAGCACTGTTGTATGTTTGTGGGTACTACATCACCCATGCTTCTTAGCGGGTGAAATGACGTAATATAAGTGGGACGAAGGGGAGTGAATGTGGTTGTTGTCAGTACGTATGCAGAGTGTGAGAATAAAGCGCATGTTCAGGGCTCGACATTAAGGCTTGTCCGCTTGTCCGGGACAAGTACATTTTAAGTTTGGACAAGTGGACTTCCTCCTGCACTTGTCCGATGGACAAGTCAAAACAAAAAAACTAATCAATATGTATTAATATCTGCAAACATTAATTCCTCCTCCTGATCTGAATAGTAAAAAAAACTAGCAAGCAAAGCGATGCCGTGCCTCATTCTCGCTGTTTCAGTCTCTCGTAGTTCGTTATCGTCATAGTTCGTAAATTCGCTCAGAGCGCCAGAGCGCACACTGCGTTCAACGTCATAAAGAGACCAAGTAATTTGATTGGACAAAAGGCATTCCATGAGTGCTGATCATATTCCAGAGCGAGTTTACGATCGCAGCCATAGTGTTGTAGGTCTCCTGTCACTAGTGCCATTCACGTGAACATGCGCATATTCGCTTCTTCTCAATGCCGCTTATTTTCATGTAGTTCGATGCGATCGTATATTTTAGGTTTGAAGTTTTAAGACCAGCACATCGCAATACGAACTTCAGAATGACACTAATGATAGATTTCTCAATTTGAATAGAGGATACTATCCAAAGGCTAGCAAATAAGATTGCTTCCATTGGGGAGGGACTGTAGTTACAAACATTTTTTGTAAATATTCCTAGATATTCATCCCTTTTGTGGCCAATCTTAATCTAAAAGGGTTAGGGTTAGGGTAATCACTGATTACCCCTACGTTTTTAAATAATTACAAAATATTGTTTAATGAATACATTTGAAAATTAAGGATACATCATTATCAAATCAATAGTAGTCAAATGTGTTATTTGCATACACATACACTCACTGGCCACTTCATTAGGCACACCTTGGGGTTGGACCCCCTCTTTTGCCTTCAGAACTGCCTTAATTCTTCGTGGCATAGATTCAACAAGGTGCTGGAAACATTCCTCAGAGTTTTTGGTCCATATTGACACTATAATATCACGCAACAGCCCGTCTGGCACCAACAACCATGCCAGGTTCAAAGTCACATAAATCACCTTTATTTCCCATTCTAATGCTGGTTTGAACTTCAGCAGATCGTCTTGACCATGTCTACATGCCTAAATGCATTGAGTTGCTGCCACATGATTGGCTGATTAGGTATTTGCGTTAACAAGCAGTTGAAAAGGTGTACCTAATGAAGTGGCCGGTGAGAGTATAATATATTATTATTCATATTATTGCTTTTTCAAAATCTTTGGATTTGGACAAGTAACTTGAGCTCTAGGACAAGTAAAAGATAAGTTCACTTGTCCGAAGGACAAGTACCTGAAAAAGCTTAATGTCAAGCCCTGATGTTATTTTTCTACCGGCAAAACGACTGTTTGTCCTGTTATTGCCGTCACTCCTACACTCCTGTGTTTTGTGAATACGGGCCACCGTGAGGGACGTTCCTCCAGTACTTACTGGATGATGGCCTTGACATTCTCCACCGGGACCAGGGGGAGCAGCTGAGCGGAGCCGTCCAGGCCCAGGAGGGAGCTGAGGGCCTGGCGGGCCACAAACAGACCACCTGGGGAGGAGGGGGGGTCCAATTAGTCACTTCATGGGGCGGCTGTGGCGCAGGAGGTAGAGCCGCCGTCTAATGATCACAAGGTTGGCAGATCGGCGGTTCGAGCCCCGGCCACATGTCGAAGTGTCCTTGGGCAAGTCACTGAACCCCAAATTGCTCCCAGTGAGTGGGCTGGTCGGCGCCTTGCATGGCAGCTTGCCGCCATTGGTGTGTGAATGTGTGTGTGAATGGGTGAATGAGAGTCTCATTGAGATAAAAAACAATACATATATAATTCAAAAAGAAACCTGTACCAAGCCAGGTTTGTTGGTACATGGGTCTTTATATGAGGTGGGGTACATCTACACACAATTCAGGATCAACGGCACCAGAGGGGAAGAGAAGAAGGTTTCTCTAGATGACGGCCCTCACCTCTGCCCAGCGCTCCGGTCGCCACGTCACACAGCAGGCGGTTGAGGAGGGCCGTCAGACTGGGGATCACACTGGCGGGCGCCAGCGGTCTGAAACACACACACACACACACAACCATATCCTGAGTCTGTCAAAGGTCATCTGGAGGACAGCCATGGTTGAGACTGCTGAGGATTCAGTATGCCAGTGTTACAATGTCATCAAATAGAATATTCTACGAATGAAACCTGTTTAACTGTGTGTGTGTGTGTGTGTGTGTGTGTGTGTGTGTGTGTGTGTGTGTGTGTAGGGTGCCGTTTGTGAGTGTGTGTGTGTGTGTGTGAGTGTGTGTGTGTAGGGTGCCGTTTGTGAGTGTGTGTGTGTGTGTGTGTGTGTGTGTGTGTGTGTGTGTGAGTGAGTGAGTGAGTGAGTGAGTGAGTGAGTGAGTGAGTGAGTGTGTGGTGTGAGTGTGTGTGTGTGTGTGTGTGTGTGTGTGTGTGTGTGTGTGTGTGTGTGTGTGTGTGCTGGGGACAGTGTACCTGAGGTGGGGCAGGAGCACCAGGGCCGCCCAGGGCTGAGAGAGGTCAGAGGTCACCTGGTCCTGGGGCCGGGTGATCAGAGACAGGATGCGCTCTGGGACTGCCACCTTCTCTGTGCCGCCGCTGGGCTGAGCTGGCTCCGTACTACAGGAGAAAGAATTTAAAAAATGAACTAAACTGACAACAATGCCATGTCATCGCAAGGTCCCTGGTTCGATTCCGGCCGTCGACATATCCTGCATGTCATCCCCTCTCTCTCTCTCACCCATCCTTCCTGTCAATCTCTACTGTCTCTCTCCCAATAAAGCAGAAATGCCCTAAAAATGCCCTCTTTTTTTTTACAACACCGCAGATTTCTACTAAAGGAACGGACTTCACAGCTTGTTTGATAGAGCTGAAGCAGATTGTAATGTTCATGTGCAGGGTACACAAAGTACCATTCAGTAACTGACAACAACCTTCTGTGTGGCGATACTGTTACTACATTAGAACTCCGGGAGCCATTCCAGTGTATCAACTTGTGTATATTTTTCGCCCTTGCTTGCTTGCGTGTTCTGTCATCATGGGGTTTTAAATGTCCATCTCAGTTGTTGCTTTATCTTCTTTGCTCTCTGTGAAGTGCATTGGGTCACATTTTGTGAGAAATACGCTATACAAATCAAATCAAATCAAAATCTAATTTTAATTTAACCAAAATGTTAACCAATTTCGTAATTCAACATCGGACCGCTGGTCAGTCAGGTCTAGGGATGGGACGATTATCGTTTTTAACGTTAATCGCGATAAAAACACCCGCGATAACTTAATTGTGGTGAATTTTTATTAGGGTTAGTTCCAATGTTCAAATGTTCCAAATTATTATGCAAATGATATTTTTCTCAGATTTTCCTAAATAGTCGATGTAAATGACAATCAGTATAATTTTCAAGTCATCAACCGTTAGAGTATAATTCAAATTTTATTGAACAAACCTCCCAATGATAACAGTATTTTTTTTTTAAATAAAAAAACTCAAAATCCACTGTTCCAAATTATTATGCACAACAGAGTTTCAAAACATTTTATAGGTTGTAAAGAACTACAAATGGTAATTTGATGAATTTAGGGTTAGGAGGTCATATTAGGAGGTCATATTTACTGAAATCAAAAGCTATTTCAAACAAAAACATCTTAACAGGTCAAGTTACATGTTAACATAGGACCCCTTCTTTGATATCACCTTCACAATTCTTGCATCCATTGAACTTGTGAGTTTTTGGACAGTTTCTGCTTGAATTTCTTTGCAGGATGCCAGAATAGCCTCCCAGAGCTGCTGTTTTGATGTGAACTGCCTCCCACCCTCATATATATTTTGCTTGAGGATGCTCCAAAGGTTCTCAATAGGGTTGAGGTCAGGGGAAGATGGGGGCCACACCATGAGTTTCTCTCCTTTTATGCCTATAGCAGCCAATGACACAGAGGTATTCTTTGCAGCATGACATCGTGCATTGTCATGCATGAAGATGATTTTGCTACGGAAGGCACGGTTCTACTTTTTGTACCACGGAAGAAAGTGGTCAGTCAGAAACTCTACATACTTTGCCGAGGTCATTTTCACACCTTCAGGGACCTTAAAAGGGCCTACCAGCTCTCTCCCCATGATTCCGGCCCAAAACATGACTCCGCCACCTCCTTGCTGACGTCGCAGCCTTGTTGGGACATGGTGGCCATCCACCAACCATCCACTACTCCATCCATCTGGACCATCCAGGGTTGCACGGCACTCATCAGTAAACAAGACTGTTTGGAAATTAGTCTTCATGTATTTCTGAGCCCACTGTCATGCTGCAAAGAATACCTCTGTGTCATTGGCTGCTATAGGCATAAAAGGAGAGAAACTCATGGTGTGGCCCCCATCTTCCCTTGACCTCAACCCTATTGAGAACCTTTGGAGCATCCTCAAGCAAAATATATATGAGGGTGGGAGGCAGTTCACATCAAAACAGCAGCTCTGGGAGGCTATTCTGGCATCCTGCAAAGAAATTCAAGCAGAAACTGTCCAAAAACTCACAAGTTCAATGGATGCAAGAATTGTGAAGGTGATATTAAAGAAGGGGTCCTATGTTAACATGTAACTTGACCTGTTAAGATGTTTTTGTTTGAAATAGCTTTTGATTTCAGTAAATATGACCTCCTAATATGACCCCCTAACCCTAAATTCATCAAATTACCATTTTTAGTTCTTTACAAGCTATAAAATGTTTTGAAACTCTGTTGTGCATAATAATTTGGAACAGTGGATTTTAAGTTTTATATTTTTAAAAAAAATACTGTTATCATTGGGAGGTTTGTTCAATAAAATTTGAATTATACTCTAACGGTTGATGACTTGAAAATTATACTGATTGTCATTTGCATCGACTATTTAGGAAAATCTGAGAAAAATATCATTTGCATAATAATTTGGAACGGGCTGTAATCGTATGTTATGAATAAACTGTAATATAATTGCGATATCACAGAACTTGTCTCGCGCTATTGTTCAGCCTGCATGGGTAACGTTACTGTCAAGTCAGCCTTGTCAGTTAGTCACTAGGTAACGTATGCTAGCCTACTCACCATGGCTGGTGAAAAACTTAAGACGGGATACTGTCATTTGCCTACCTTGTTATTACCAGGCAGTGACAGTCTATGGCTGCAAAAGGCACGGTCGCCCCTAAGCTTTAGCAAATATATTGTGGTTTACTTAATACTGTTCAGCACGTGGGGTTACATGCAATGCATGACTTGTGCTATATAGGCTTAATAAAATTATGAAAGCGGCAAGTAGCAAGTGTGCGCATCAAAGGCATTAGGCACGTAACATCCATGCTGTATAAACACATGACAACTAGGGATGTCCCGATCCGATATTGATATCGCATATCGCCGCGATATTGGTCCTGAATGCTGGATCGCAGATCGCACCAGAAAAAAAATAGGCAGCGATCTGGGGCTCGCGATCCGGCGTGTCACTCACGTGATGACAACAGTAGTAGTCAGTGGTCACGAGCATGAGAGTTGGCTAGTAGCTACCTGTGTGTAATGAGTCTGACATTGTCATGATGCTAGCTGGTGAAATCATAAACCATTTGTTTACGTAATTTTTCGGTTGTTTACATAGTCTGAATGAAACTACAGATGGTAAGCTTTCAAATGATGCGTCATACATTGAAATCGGAAAAAATTTCAAGACGACACGAGTATTTGAATGTTTGTTTGTATCAATGTTTTGCTCAAGAATGGTGACTGCTAAAAACGCTGCTAACAGCTACCGGCTAATGTTTCGTTCTAAAACGAAAGTATGTTTACAAGACAGGTATCAAATTAAATTATTTTAACTTTAAACCAGTTGGTCACTGAGTACTGCTTAGTGTTGTTCCGATACCGATACTAGTATCGGCATGGCCACCGATACGCACAAAAATGCTGGTATCGGTATCGGCGAGTACTAACTTTTTTTTTATTTTATTTTATTTTGTTATTTTGTTTGTAAATGTTCACTTGCTGTTGCACTACTACTACGACTGTTTTATATCTTACATGGATATTGCACTGATTGGCATCTGTGAGAGCCACATTTCAGGTTTTATAAGGGGTTGATTTTCTTGTCACCATACCAGGTAGACAATAAAAAAAAGTTCTATAGCATTCACTCTCTGTTGGTATTTTTTCCTGTTTTACAAAGGTTTTGAGCAGTGCCAGACTAAGTGTTAGCAATAATTTTACATCGAGGTGAGTATGCGGCTCAAAAAACATGTTTTTTTGTTTTGTTTTTTCAAACGCCGTGGTATCGGATCGGTACTCGGTATCGGCAAGTACTGCACGGTCAGGTATCGGTATCGGTATCGGTATCAAAAAATGGTATCGGAACAACACTACTGAGTACTGTTTTGTTGCTTGAATAAAGGCTGGCAGTCTTTAATAGCCAACTGTTGTTGTGGACTATATACTGGGGAAGTATTTGTTATTATTCAGGAATAAAACAATAAATACAAATATCGGACTGATATCGGTATCGCAGATACCTGAAGCCCAGGTATCGGTAGTGAAAAAATGGGATCGGGACATCCCTAATGACAACCGTGCGTTATTTCCCGAACTTTGCCCGAACCCCCGCGAGGACCCGGGGAACAAGGGTACGCTCCCCGCGGCTGCTATCAGACTGGACAAGTGAGTGTTGAGGAAGAGAGGAGACGGCAACCCTCGCTCACCATAGACTGCATCCCTACTCGTCTCTCCTGAGCTCGGTTGTAACGTGAACCGTGGAATACGGGATATGTTAGATGCTTTACAGTAATTCCCCAAATGACCAGAAAGGGAAGTTAGATTTGTCGCTGGTCGCTTTTGACTAATTACGTCGCCACGGGGCTCTGGAAAGTCGCCAGATATAGGGTCAAAGTCGACAAGTTGGCAACACTGGGAGTGCGTTCTTTAAACTTCCTTGGGTACGTTAATGAAAGGTGCTGATTGGCCGAAAAGGAGTTAGGTCAATCAGCGCTCGATTGCTCTTCCTTAAGGACCCGGATTATGGCCAGAGATATGTGCCACTAGAATCTGAATTACTGACTTAAAATGTCATAAAAATACAACAAAATCTAAGTTAAAGTGATTACAGTGTGTTTTATTGGCATTCGGAAAAAAATATTTTATTATTTTTTTGATTCTCGCGATAATATCGTGGATCGTGATTATTTTGCCCACGATAATCGTGCCATGACATTTTCTAATCGTCCCACCCCTAGTCAGGTCCCTGTTGGTTTTTTACCCCATCACCAAATCTGACCAACCATGAAATGGGCTGTGACCGGCGGGCGTGTGGACTGTGTACATTGGTGCTCGGTGTGCTGTGTGGAGGAAGCTCACCCGAGGGTGTTCTGTCCGGTGAAGACCAGGGGATACTTCTCAAAGGCCATGGAGCCGTCGGTGGGGGGCTGGGCCTTGGCCAGGATCAGGCTGACTAACACCTCCAGAGCAGCGTTACGAGACAGGGGGTCACCGCGGCCAAACAGCTGCTCAACGTACTGCAACAGGCTGGGCAGGAAGAGCTGGAGATGGAGATAGAAGGGGGGGGGGAGAAATAAAGTAAGGGAGAGAGAGAAGGGGGGGAGGGAGAGAGAGAAGGGGGGGGGGGGCAGAGGGTGAGGGAGAGTGATGGAGCGAGAAAGAGTTCGAAGGAGGAAGAGGCAGAGTGTGAAGGAGGGAAACAGAGAGAGAGAGAGAGAGAGAGAGAGAGAGAGAGAGAGTTAATCAATGTTCTCAATGTGAACCGAGCTCCTTGTTTCTGCTCTGATGAAATGTCCTGATGTCTTACTGACCTGTTCAAACTGTTTCATGGTGAACATCTCCTTGGTGAACTCCAGGATCAGGTCCTGCTCCATCTTACTGCTGAACACCTGTATGGACCAGCAGAGAGAGAGAGAGACTAAAGTGAGTAAGCCTTCAAGAGATTACACAGGGCTCTCTCAAAATCAGTTACTTCCCAAACACTAATATAATAATACATGTCATTTAGCAGATGCTTTTATCTAAAGCAACTAGAGTAAAATGTTTTGGTATATACTGTAGGTCCTAGCGAGAATCGACCTCCCCCCCCCCCCGCCACACCCAAGTGTTGCTGGCTTCGTGCTCTGACAGACACACACACACACACACGCACCTTTTTGATGGTCTCCAGGATGAGGGTGGGGGGCAGGACCACGCTCTCCCCCAGCAGCAGAGAGGAGATGATCTGCAGTACCAGCCGAGCGCAGGGCCCTGAGAGAGCTGGAGACTGGACCAGCTGGAGCACCGTCTACAGGGGGGGAGAGAGGACACACTTCCTGTCATGATTCATGTTTTTAACTGTGATTTTTTCTTTCTTTTTTTCTGTGAAGAAGTATCTTAAGCGTTTTCTCTTTACTTTTACATTCTGATTAAATAAATTGAGAAGCACCGGGTCGAGTTGACAAAAACATGGGTGCGTGCATCACATGACCAAAATGCTCACCTGACAGACCGCCTGTGGCTTGGTGACCTTTGCCCCTTCTCTGTGTCCCACCAGGGTGTGGAGGATGAACAGCAGCCTCTCCAGATGCTCCGAGGCCTGGCTGTGGTCCTCCTCCTCCTCCTCCTCCTCCATCGCCTCTCCCTGCTCCAGTCTCTTCAGGACCTCACTCACACATGCCTACACAGGGACAACCAGAGAGGAATGATCTAGATCAGATTATGTGTCAACAATCCATCAATCAAAACAAAAGGGACAGTTCACTGAAACACGGCACGCAGTCCAACCAAGGTTTCACTACACAACGTCAACAACTGCTAAACATGTCTACTCTGATCCAATCAAAAGCACAGAGGCCCGCTGACCTGTAGAGACTCCCAGAGAACCAGGAAGTGTTCCTTCTCGACATGATTGGCCGCGGACTGGGCCATGTGATCCAGGGCGTCTTTGACAGCGTCCCAGGGAAGAGAGACTTCCTGGTCACCTGTTGGACCCAGCTTCCTCAGAGCTACAGGGAAGGCCTAGGAGTAGAGGAGAGAGCCGGGCGAGAGAGGGAGTGTGAGAGGCAGAAGATAGATAAGTATAACTTTACTGATCCCCACAGGGAAATTCAGGCGTTACAGTAGCTCAGACCACAAAACAATAACAACAAAGTGACAATTGAATAATAGGCTAAATAAAATAGATAAACATACAAAATAAAGATAGACCACTAGACAGAAGATACAGCGAAGCAGTGTAAATGAGGGAATTAGAGAAAAGATTAATCATCATAAAACAAGACATCCCACCATGTGTTTCACTTGTTTGAAGAATACACATTTATTTTAAAAAATGTTAAAGAGTAATTGGGACATGAACATGTTCGTGCTAGCCGTTCTAATATAATAATAGAGTCTATATATATAAATATATATTTAAAAATGTATGATAATCTCACCGTGCCAGCGCAGGAATGGAACATGTTGCGAACTCCTTTGCACATCTCAAACAGCAGCTGTCCCGCCCCCTCGGCCTTCCCAGGGTGCTCCTCTAGGTCAGAGAACATGTGGTTGAGCAGGTCGTCCAGATCTGGGACCTGGGAGGCAGGGAGACCAACACATGTTTATTTTTTATTTTATTTATTTATTTGTTGACCAGGGACAGTACACATTAATAAACCAGTTGGTAAAGGAGTCAGTGTTAGCCAAATGGCTACTTTTCAACTGTTGTCCCTATGGCCAGATGTCATAAGCCATTCTCTAAAAAAAATAAAAAATAAACATTGTATACAAGCAAATTTATCAGAGCAGTATTAGCAATAGGCTCTCATTAACTAACTAGGCCTACTAGACATTATATACAATATTATTTTCAGAAAAAGCATGTAAAAGCATGTAAGACATACAGTACATCACAACAATGAACTACATCTAAATCTAAGAGATACAGGGCATATATATAACAAATGCAGAGTAAAAGGAACAAGTATTAAACAGTACCAGGATTTACATGGAACATTGAGAATAACATTGTAATTAGTGCTCACACAACTGATTAGCAAAAAGCCAATCTTTAAAGCCCAATTTATACTTCTGCGTAAATAGGCTAGGGCTGCAACTAACGATTATTTTGATAATCGATTAATCTGCCGATTATTTTTCCGATTAATCGGATGCAAATGGGAAGAGAGAAAAAAAGAATTATTTTGCACATTTTATTTTATGTTTTCTAAATCAGCCAGGCCTATACATATACATGTGCAAAATGAATAAGTATTAATACAAAATTATAAATAATATAAATAAAAAAGGCTTTGCTACATCAAATAGGTTTAACAACAGGCCATGGACTATGGCGGTAGATTGTTTCAATAAAGTAGTTGAACTCTAGCACAATACATGCATTGTTTTAGGTAATAACTTTGCTTAATGTAAAGGTCAGTAACCCAAAGTGCAATATAGGCTACAGACAAGACACTAATGTTTTTATATAACAGATATGCTCCAAAACAATGCAATGTGTCCTCTCACTCCATACAATAGGCTAGGCTACAGTCAGTGCCTCACTCTAACTCACGGGTAGCTTAGTAGGCTACCACTAGCTAGCCTTTAGCTTATCACCTCTGCTCACCTCTGCTCTACCACTGCTCTACCACTGACGTTAGCCACTGGCTAACTAATAGCCAGCTAGCTAAATACACTTGTCATGCAATATTGAATTCATGAATGCGAGCAAACACTCACTGGCCATCGCATTACATTACAGTCATTTAGCTGACGCTTCGCCAGAACTCACAAGTGTCTCAAGTGATTATTTAAATGTAGCCGCCGCGCCGCGCCGGTGTAGGTACCGGATTTTCCCACCCTACCAGATTTTCACACTTTTCCGGTTCCGGTCATAGGTTCTGCCCTTTCCGGCCATAGGTAGCGCTATGATTCGCGATGCCTACACCGGCTCTGCAAGACAGCGTGGCGTGCGTCAACAGGAAGTAGGTTTGTTATGGAACAAGACCCGACGAATCGATAATGGAATTCGTCGCCAACGATCGTCGCTTATCGATTTTTAGCGATTTCATCGAGTCGTTGTTGCAGCCCTACCGTAGGCTCACGCGCACCTCTCCAAAAATGTAACTACGCGGCAGTGCCTACGCAGACCGTAAGCACTGTGATTGGTCCGCTTGGTAGCACATGATTCCGACATGATTCCGACTCTCTCGTATGCCAAAATGGGGAAGCCATGAAAGAAATGTCATTTACTTTTTCTGTATTACTTATTAATAAAGATTTGAAAAATTATGATAACCATCTTATTATCTTAGTTTAATGTCATTTCAATGCATTATAGACATTTTCTTTACAACAAGCATAACAAAAAAATCGCTATTATGCCGCTATGAGTACACCGTTCCAACGGAGCGGCCCATTGGAAGCGTCAAGCACAGCCTTCACATTTACGAGATGTACAATCCTGTTTATTTAGAAATAAATGATTACCTGTGGCGTTTGACAGCGGATGATGATAGACATATTTAATGTAAAGTTATCTATAAGAACTGTGAATAATGATTGGTCCGCTTGGTAGCGTCACATTCCGACTCTCTCGTAAATGCGGAAGCCATGACAGAAATCAATGAGTCATTATTTTTTCTGTAATTACTTATTAATAAAGATTTGAAAAATGATGATAACCATCTTATTATCTTAGTTTAATGTCATTTCAATGTATTATAGACATTTTCTTTGCAACAAGCATAACGAAAAAATCGCTATTATGCCGCTATGAGTACACCGACCGACGCGACGCAGACCGACCAACGCAGAACTAAATTGGGAGACCCTTGCGTAGGCTACGGCGTAGCCGCGCGTAAATTCGACGCAGAAGTATAAATTGGGCTTTAGATTGTGGTTGAACGTGTTGTACTATTGTTTTACTATTACGTATATGTAATGGCAACTGTCAGAACTATTCAACTGGTTCTCATAGCTTTGGGGTCAATTCCATTTCAATTCGGGAGAAGATGGACTGATGGAATTGAAGTCATCATGTCTGATCTACTACTGAAAAATCAATGTACACAACCCTTACCTTTCTCATCAAGAAAGAAAAGCTTTCGGCCGCAAAGTTGCGTATGTGCTCCTTCTTGTGTGCCAACAGCGTGCTGTACAGACTGTGAGAGAAGGAAAAAGTGAGGAGAAAAATTACTAAATATGACAAAAAAACAACTAAATAAAATTTAAAAATGTGACAAAGATATATGATACATTTTGATATCACACAAAATCATCTCATGAATTAACAGGCATTTCACCAGCCAGCTAAGGCGTATGCTCACATGTACATCTTGGTCATGTCCTTGACCATGAGCCTCCACAGGTATTTGAAGAGGTACGAGAGACAGGTGAAGGCCCACTCCAGCACCTCCGTGTCCTGGGTCTCCAGTACAGAGGTGATCAGGACGAAGAAGTCAGGGAAGTGGGGGTAGAAATCTGTCTGCAGGTCCCGGGCTAACTGCACCACCAGGCTGTGATGGGGGAGGGGGGGGGGGGGGGGGGGGGGGGACAGACAGATGAAAAATAATACTCTGTTTGGCATTGTTCACTGCCATGGGTAAAGGTGTATGCACGTACATGCACACACACGCTCACACTCTCACTCATTAACACATACACACACACACACACACACACACACACACACAGTAAAGAGTCCACAGCAATATATAATGGGCCCATCCATGCATGGAGTCTCAATCACTCACTCCAGTAAGGGCTGGGCCGCCAGGCTGTTCTTCACGCTCAGGTGGGTCTTCAGGCTCTCTACTAGGGAGCTCTGATGGAAGACCAGCAGGTTGAAGGACTGGCTCTTGTTGCATACCTCTTTCAGGAATGTGGCTGTTGAACAAAAGGTTATCGTTTTAAACAGCCCTGAAGGACACTGGTCATGGTACACTGGTCAGTATTTAGGAGTCGTCGTACTCACTGAAATGCTCTGTCAAATTTAGATCTCTCCATTTTGTCAGTCCCTCAGAAAAGTAAGTTTCTACTTCCTGTCGGAAAGAAGTGAATGAACATCGAGTACTATAACCAAAGAGAAGCAATAACAACCTGAGTGTTGACACACATGTGATAGGAGTATTAAACAATAGGTCAAAGTGTTACATACCTCATCATAAGCCCCTGTCCTGTCAATACGATGGACCACATCGATGTTGACATTGGCTAATCGTTCAGCAAACGTGCGATACTGCAAAGAAAACAACCATCATTTCACTTTACTTGGGGTGTAAGGGACTAATATCATCATGCAATACAATAAAACCATCCTAAACTTCTAAAAGAAAGTAGAGCTGTGACAACAACGCAACCCTGATACAAATCAACATGATACTGATTCCGAACAATCGCTAACAATTTGTCAGGGTTCCCACACCTTCAGAAACATCAAATTCAAGCACCTTTCAAGGACTACTCAATTCCCTCAAATTCAAGGACCCAACACGGCATAGTTTGAGACAGATCTAGATGATAATGTATATAATAGGAACTATTCACTCACAGACAACAATTAAAAAGAGAGGCTTGAATGTGTGAACACTAGATGGTCTCTTGCCTTCTCTACCACAGCACAGCAAAACTATATACTGTGAAATATGTGTAATGTTAAGCAATACAGAGACTTATTTACTAGCTGACGAGTAAAAGTAAAACATTTTTGAATATATATATATATATTAGAGAGAGAGAGAGAGAGAGAGAGAGAGAGAGAGAGAGAGAGAGAGAGAGAGAGAGAGAATTCAAGCACTTTCAATGACCCATGTCTATTTTCAAAAACGTTTAAGACCTTGATTTCTTTTTCTCAAATTCACAAACTTTCAAGGATTTCAAGGACCCGTGGGAGCTCTGATTTGTGAACGTTGTTAACGTTAGATGACAGAATCGTAGCTGTGTTACTAGACGAGTACTAGACAGTCTATGAGGCTAGCAACAATGCTTGCTAACTATCCTGCACACATTCTCAACACTCACCCTGAAGGTATTCTCAGACTTATGGTACGATGACTTCGATTTGATCTTCATGTTTGATGTGTGGCCTCTTCTGGGTGTTCAAAAAATTAATACACAATAAAACGTGGCGTGAAAATAACTACTTATTGAATACAGACTTCTAGATGTGTTTACACACATGCCTGTGCCGGGGCGCCGCCATGTTGAATAGAGCATCATGGGAGGTTGTGCATTTCCACGTGGTGAGAAGAGATACTGAAGGTGGCGTGGTTTGACAATACAGCTCCAAAGGATGGATACATGTATCATGTTATCTATCCTGACGATATGAATAGCCATGCTGGGTACACTGTATCTGAACTGTATCGCATGAAAATAAAGCTCTTTGACTGGATTCCAGTTTTTCAATGTTAAGTTGAACAAAAAAGTTACATTTTGTAAATTACACCAAAATGACTGATATTGTTACTGCTGTTTGTTGTTGATGAGGATGATGATGATGATTATGATGAGGATGATGATGATGATGATGATGATGATCATGATTACACATAAGAGAGAAGAAAAACTTACTTTAGGCACCCGGGAGATGGTGTGTGTGTGTGTGTGTGTGTGTGTGTGTGTGTGTGTGTGTGTGTGTGTGTGTGTGTGTGTGTGTGTGTTCATGATGACAGGGTACTTATCGTCCAGTCTGGGAAACAAACCAAGCTTTTCAGTGAAGTCAGTGAAGGGATGTGCTTCCACTCTACCTGCCAGGAATGCCTCTGACCCTCACCAACTTACAGTACACCCATCAGAGTGCCTGCTCTCCTGTTTCACTTCAGTATCCTGAGTGACAAGGACACATGGACAAGGACATTATCCCAGCCGGGAATACAGCCAAATGACTATATATTTTCACAGAGAACTAACTTCACTATTTGTCATTCCAGATCCAGAGGAGACAACCCCTTGCAATGAGTACAGGCTCTCCTCGGTCCTCGATGGCAGCTTCTCCAGCCGTTGGGTCTTTTGTAGCTGGGGACTATGTGGTGTTTGCTCTGATGCTGCTGGTCTCCTCTGCCATCGGGGTGTACTATGCAGTCACTGGCAGGGGCAGGACCAGCTCTCAGGACTTCCTGACGGCCGGGCGGAAGATGACGGCCGTCCCTGTCGCCCTGTCCCTGGCCGCCACCTTCATGTCGTCCATCACGGTCCTGGCCGTCCCGGCCGAGGTCTACCTGTACGGGGCGAGCTTCGGGCTCTTCAGCCTCGCCTACATCACGGCGGTCACCATCAGCTCTGAGTTCTTCTTACCTGTCTTCTACAGGCTGGGAATCACCAGCACATTCGAGGTTAGTGTCTATTCTATTATTGTCTGTTATATGATCATCATAGTATAACTGCAGTATGTTCAAACTGATTGGTTAGTTACTATTCATCATTAGATGCATTTATATGTTTGGGAGAGAACCTTCTCCACGGTAATTCCTATGCAAGTTCAAATTCAGACTAATTCAAAAAGCCAATACTGTCAATATTAAGGGTCACAAAAATGTTGCCCAGTCAGTGTGTTATGCATTCTAAACACAATTGGGTCTGTTTATGCAGGGGGAAACTCAACTCAGTGTTTCATTTAGTCTAAAACAAACAATAGGTCACAGTAGATAATATAAAGCACCAGACATATCAAGAGCCATGCTTTGGCTTTATGAGAGAGATAGCTGCTGATATGGTTCTGGCTGGTAAAATGTACCTTTGTAATTACCTTTTGTAACTACACTTTTATCTATATCTTTTTATTCATTGTCTTATTATGTTGTTAAATGTTTATCTATTTATTTTCTCTATATATGTATCTATATGTATGTATTCTTGCCATTTTTATTTCTATCTTTATTTTTATTTTTTATTACTATCCTTCTTTTTCTGTATTTCTTTTACTGCTATATGTAAAGCACTTTGAAGCCCCTGTTGTATGAAATGTGCTATACTAATAAACTGTACATAAGCTACCTTAACTGTACATAGCTCATAACTGTATCTAAATTACCGTCATTGCCATACTGTATCTCTCACTATCATGTTTTAAATCATGTTTTTATACCACTTATATCACTATTTGCACTTCTGGTTAGATGCTAAACTGCATTTTGTTGTATAGCACTTGGACTCTGTACTCTAATCAGAGAGTTAAGAAGAACATTTCCTACTTTTGGCAAAGACATGTTGTATCTGCCTCAGCACACAACAAGCTTAGCTGACCCACATATATATAATATGTGGGTCAGCTAAGCTTGTTGTGTGCTGAGGCAGATACAACATGTCTTTGCCAAAAGTAGGAAATGTTCTTCTTAACTCTCTGTCCCCTGTCATTTTGTGAACATGACCTGCTTTTTTTCCTCCCCCAATGTGCGTCAACGCCACCATGTCTGAAGTACCTGGAGCTGCGGTTCAACAAAGCTACTCGTCTGTGTGGAACCGTACTGTTCATTTCCCAGACAGTGAGTGGCTCACAACACTTCTTCCCTCCACATTTTGAGCGATTTGAGCTCAGAAAAATAGAGTTGGGGCTTATTACAGTACATGAACCAAAATGTATATTTTCTTTGTCTTATAGGTGCTCTATGCCGGAATAGTCATCTATGCCCCGGCTCTCGCTCTAAACCAAGGTGCGGTAGTTTCACGGCCAGTCTCATGTCATGCTTTGTGAGAACACTTAAAGAGCCCCCCTGGGGTCACATGGTATAAAAAAAATATTTGATGTGTGAATCCGTTCCCTCGGTTTAGTAATCCGTTCCCTCGGTTTAGTAATCCGTTCCCTCTGTTTAGTAATTCGTTCCCTCGGTTTAGTAATTTGTTAGGGTTAGGGTTAGGGTTAGGGTTAGGCCCTACGAGCCAGAACGATCGCAAGGATTAGGGTTAGGGTTAGGGTTAGGGTTAGAATCCTTGCGATCGTTCTGGCTCGTAGGGCCTAACCCTAACCCTAACCCTGTGAGGGATAGATAAAAAATTAAATAGGATAGTGTAACTGGCTCTTGCATGGATGCCACAGACATAATCCATTATACCAATATGAGGGCTATATATGGCCTTAGAAGGGATGGCTACTAAATCAGTAGATCAGTAGATCTAGACTAAAAAATGCATTCTTTGTTCAATTTTAGCTGCTCAGTCACGTTGTCATCGCCCCCCCCCCCCCCCCCTCCCCCTCTCTCTGTCTCTCCAGTCACTGGTATGGATCTCTGGAGCGCTGTCATTTCAACAGGAGTGGTCTGCACCTTCTACTGCACCTTGGTATGTGTACAGTACATGTATGGAGTGGTATGTATGTATACATGTAGTATGTGCATAGATGTACAATATATATGCACTGTAACACGTCTGTGGCGTGTGCTGCTGTAACAGTGCTGTTTCTTAACTTAAATAACTTGTTTGGAATAGATCACGAGTAAAACTTCTGAATTCTAAGACTATTTATTAAACAAAGTTACAGTTTACAGAGTTACAGTAGAAAAAAGCTGGTCGTTGGTGCTGATGAGCTGATCAATGAGAAAGGTCAGACCCACATATGATGTCATTCAAGTCAAGGGTCAAGGGGCAGGTCCCAGATCACACAAGAAGCCATCTTGAGATGACCATGTAGCCTAGAAACCCCCCTAGGAATGCGACAAGGTGTAACCCCCACAGGCATGAATGTGGGTGAAAGACAACTCATGTGTGTGTGTGTGTGTCAAAATATACCACAACAGGGAGGTCTGAAGGCGGTGGTTTGGACAGACGTGTTCCAGGTGAGCATCATGATGGCAGGTTTCCTGTCTGTCATCTTCAGAGCCGTGGCGCTACAAGGAGGAGTCGCCAACATCTTTGCAGACTCAGACGAAGGGGGGCGACTCCACCTCTGGGAGTGAGTACTGACCCGTGCTACATTTTACGGCAAAGGCAAGAGGTTGACAGTAATTTGTGTGCTATTAGACTCCTACTATAGTGGAGGTGATTTGGAGTCAGGCTCTCGTGATTTAGTAGCCATGCCTTCTAAGCCCAGATATAGCCCTCATACTAGAGGATATCCTCTTGGTATAATTGTTTATGGCTGTGGCATCCATGTGAGAGCCAGTTACATTATCTTATTTTTTTCTCTCTCTATTTTCTCTCTCTCTCTCTCTCTCTCTCTCTCTCTCTCTCTCTCTCTCTCTCTCTTTCCCCCACAGCTTTGACGTAAACCCTCTGAGGAGGCACACCTTCTGGACCATCACGGTTGGAGGGGCGTGTGCCTGGACTTGTATCTACGGGGTCAACCAGGCCCAGGTGCAGAGGTACATCTCCTGCAAGTCCATCACCCATGCCAAAATGTGAGTCAATGCTCTGGTTATCATTATCTCTCTTTGTGTGTCCCTAGTGTGCAAACTCTTTTAATGTGTGAGTGTGTGTGCACGGGCATGCGTGCGTGTGTGTGTGTGTGTGTGTGTGTGTGTGTGTGTGTGTGTGCATGTGCGTGTGTGTGTGTGTGTGTGTGTGTGTGTGTGTGTGTGTGTGCGTGTATGTGTGCGTGTATGTGTATGTGTATGTGTATGTGTATGTGTATGTGTATGTGTGTGTGTGTGTGTGTGTGTGTGTGTGTGTGTGTGTGTGTGTGTGTGTGCATGTTCCTTTCCCAGGTCTCTGTATATCAACCTGGTGGGACTATGGGTCATCCTCCTGTCTGCTGTGTTTTCGGGGATGTGTTTGTTCTCTGTCTATAAGCACTGTGACCCCTGGACAACAGGCCTGGTGTCTTCTCCTGACCAGGTAGGTGGCACAGAGTCCGGGAGATAACACTGTCAGGGTGTCACTCACTCACTCAAGTGTGTTTGTGTAACCCGATAACATTCCTAGATACAGTGCCATGCATACACCTAATTCTGTCCAGAGCACGTCTAGATGAGGTCATTTTGGGTCTGGGATCTTGGAAAGAAAAACAGACAACCAACCACTCTTCCGGTGAATATTACCCGAAGCCAGTGAACCCAGTCAGACTGTGACAGGTGACCATGCCCCTTCTCCCTATAGTTGATGCCATATTTGGTGCTGGACATCCTGAGGGATTACCCTGGCCTCCCCGGGCTGTTTGTGGCTGCAGCCTTCAGCGGGACTCTAAGGTTACCATTTGATTACGTCATAGATGCTGTCAGTGACCTGTTAGTCTCAAGTCTGCTTACTGCCATTTTCCTGGTTGAAACGAATGGATTTACATGAATACAGTGTTGCCACTAGGTTTTAAAGGGTTTCCTCCCAGAAAATAGATGAAGCCTAATCCTAGACTTGAGAAAAATGCATGTTCAATTGAGATTTTTGTATTGAAAATGTTATTTAGTCCAAGAGTAGAATCTGTGTCCAGGAAACTGGCCTAAATGTATGAAGGTACTATTACTTCACATCTCTATAGCACCCCCACCTGGAAGATCTACTGTACACAACTATTTTGGGCTAGAATGCGACTCACCGACTGTATATTTCTCTCTCTCTCTCTCCTTCTCTCTCTCTCTCTCTCTCTCTCTCTCTCTCTCTCTCTCTCTCTCTCTCTCTCTCTCTCTCTCTCTCTCTCTCTCTCTCTCTCTCTCTCTCTCTCTCTCTCTCTCTCTCTCTCTCTCTCTCTCTCTCTCTCTCTCTCTCTCTCTCTCTCTCTCTCTCTCTCTCTCTCTCTCTCTCTCTCTCCCCTGCAGCACAGTGTCATCCAGTATAAATGCCCTGGCTGCGGTGACGATGGAGGACCTGATCAAACCCTACATCGAGCTGTCAGAGAAGCATCTGTCCTGGACCTTGAAGGGGCTCAGTGAGTGGAGTGTGACAGAAAAATTCATGTTAGATGATTTGTACCTAATAGATTATAGGAAAGGTTAACTTAGAATATTGTACTGTATTTTCACTGTACTGTTGAACTGAGTTGTGTGAAAAAGATCTTTGAAGTTCTTACTGTCTGACTGTAAGCACTCACAGTCTCCTTAATTAATATTTGGATACTGCCCAATCAGATAGGTTTGATCATAAACTGCTGTCGTTTAAGGGTTGTGTGGTTCTAGGAACCATCTGACCTGTTTTGCATATCCTATTGTATCTCTGTATGAGCAGAACTAACTATTAAAGAGGCCTGCCACTGATGTTCGGAGGGTCATTTGGGGCATGCTTCCATAGCGTGTTTTAACTGTGCTCTCTGATGCAGCATTAAAATGAAACTTATAGAAGTTCAAAGTCATTTATCAGTACTCTTATTATTGATAAGTAATAGATTTTCACGACGGGAGCAGGGCTGTTGGATTTGTGAGATGGCTTGGGCTGTAGTTTAGTGAACTGATCACAGAACTGTAGCTATTGGTTCTGTGACATCATTAATAACTGATTCCGGTACTGTTGCTGCTTCTGGACCTCTGTTCTATTTGCAGGCTTGATCTTCGGGGCTCTGTGCATTGCAATGGCTGGCCTAGCCTCACTAATGGGAAGTCTGATACAGGTATGGTTTGTTCATTTACCCATCCATGAATGAATTAACGAATGAATGAATGAATGTATGAATTCAACCATCCAACCATTCATCAAATCATTCCCAAGACAGAAATGTGCGTCTCTGTCTCCCCCTGTAGGCAGCTGTCACTATCTTTGGGATCATTGGAGGGCCTGTACTTGGCCTCTTTGCACTGGGGATCCTCTGTCCATTTGCTAATTCAGCAGTAAGTAGAGACCGCTGGTGATAACCCATTCTTTAACCTGGACACTTGTATGAGAGTTGTTTCAGTGACATATCAAACACAGTATATCTACAGTTGATGATGTGCTACATGTGTAAGCTCTAGGTATTAGAGTGCTGGTCTGGTTCAGTTTCAGCAAACATCTGTCTTTAGGATGACAACATAGAGGGTAATTCAGTTAGAGCAGACTGACACCTAGACCTACTACCTAGCCTCCCTGTGGTTACCTCATTTGTCTGTCCTCTAGGGTGGCTTGACTGGGCTGCTCACAGGACTGGTCCTCTCTCTATGGGTTGGGATAGGGGCCCAGGTCTACCCACCTCTGCCTGAGAGCCGCAGACCTCTGCCTCTGAATACATTCGGCTGTAACTTGACTGCCACAGGAGATGGGTTCAACTGGACCACAGCTACACCAACAGAACCCAGCCTCCTTACCACAGTGTTGCAGGGGAACAAGGAAGACAGGCAAGTTGTGTGTGCTGGTTGGGGCTTTGGTTTCATGGACACAACATTTTATTCCAACATGATCATGTACACATGATTCAGAATATAAATCTCTTCGGATTAAAACTGTCTGTGAAATTACCATGTTCTCATTAAATATGTCACAAGTGTTGATTGTGTGTGTGTGTGCGTGCGTTCTCTCCTCTATAGACCCTTCTTGGCTGAGAACTGGTACTCCTTGTCCTATCTCTACTTCAGTGTCATTGGAACACTGACAGCGGTCGCTGTGGGACTAGTAACCAGCCTCATCACAGGTACCAGTGGTGTTTACCTCACGGTACAGCAGGGGGCTCACAAGACAGATAAAAAATCTGCCCGGATTTACCTTTAGCAATGTTGATGGAATACCCCCCTGTTTCTGAACATACCATATCAGTCATCTGTTGAACAGTTGATCATTGAAAAGTAACAGGTCACAATACAAATCTTTTCAGGGGGTATGAAGCTGAAGTTGGAACCTGGACTAACTTTAATGAAAGAAGACCTGACTTGCTATTGCTTTTTCCAATTCTTTAAGGAGAGGGTAAGTGATATCACATCAGTGTTAAGAATAACGTTGGGACCATATTATTACCACTTTATTCTGTGCTGCAATACGAAGTGTTACAATAATGTCCTGGAAGATCCATCCATTCTAACCCCTCTTTGCCCAGGCACTGAGACGGGCCGGAAATCTGGACCTCACAAAGAACGGAGAGAAGACATTTGGAAACAATAACCCAGCGTTCTGCAACGTTGAGATGCATTTCACAAAGAACAGTCTTCCCACATAACATGATGTCAATACTCCTGTCAATATTCTCAATCCCGACTGTGTACCAAAATGTTTGTCTTGTGTTTTTCTATTGGGGGCAACAGAATAATACATTAATAATAATAATACATTTTATTTATATGGCGCCTTTCATGGCACTCAAGGTCGCCGAATGTATTGTGTAGAATGTATTGTGTAGTGTCCGACTCTCTCTTTCTTTGATCTGCCTAGGCCGTTGGTCTGCACCACGCCTAAAGACATCAGCTGTGCGTCTTCACTCCAGCAAATGTAATATTACCAGTCCTACCTACATACGGACACCCTTATCTGCCATGAGTGTCCATTCAGATCATCGTTTTGCTATAAATCCTGGTACGATATATCTTGCAAATTCAAGCTGAAACATCTTCGAATTGATACCAATCATATTCTGTAAAATGTACCTCGTTTATTAAAAGACGGGGATATTTTTAAATAAACATTCATTTAAAATATATTGTCTCATATTTAACATACCTGCATTGTTAAAATACAGAGCAGAATATATTTGACACAATAGTGTGTACTGTAGTATACAGTAAAGTACACAAGGGAACTAGGCATTAGATGGCTGTGGTCACATGGACACATCGGTCTCTGTGTTCTGTAACATTCTTCTCTAGGGACGGATCGACTAAAACTAGCATGGCACATTCGGAAGTATCAGCTTCCATATCCTCTCCATATCTTTGAGTCTCTTTTTGAATGGATGTACATTTTCCCTTCTCAGACATGAGTCCTGTTGAATATTTCAACAGAACAGTGCCGACAGTCAGTGGTCAGGCTCGTCATAGTAACGCTTCTTAATGGCCCTGTACTTCCTCAGGAAGTAAAGAGCCTCCAGCTCCTTGATGACAAACTCCCCACGGTCGACCAGCTTTTTAATCTTCTCAGGGTCAGTTACATCTTTGTTCTTCATGAAGGCGTTCTTCAGACGTTCTCGAAAGTAGACTGCTCCTTTGGGGTATTCTCGTCCAAGGTACAGTAGCTGTCAATGGAAGGAAAGACAGAGGTGCTTTAGAACATTATCTAGGCATGGACCATTTATTGTTACTGGTAGTAGTCGCTCTATGAGTAGAGGGCTGCAAGGGAATTTTCCTGGCTACACTGTGTACAGGTTTTTACTTTTGCCTGCTCTGTCAGTGTGTAAAGCGCATTGAGTCGCATCTGTGAGAAATGCGCTATACAAATAAAACTTGATTTGATTTAGCTACCAAACATGACTACATAGGCTGCTGTAGTGACCATTGACTGTAAACATTTATTGACAGGCTGCATGAATGAAAGATCAGTGGTGTCATTGAAAGTAGCGTAGTGAGTGTTAGCGCAAACCTTCAAAGGTATACAGACAGTATGAACTTACATTCTTGTAAAGCCTGAAGACCTCCCCTTTCAAAGGGTTGGCCATGTCACTTGCTAGTACTGTTGTGGCTTTCACTGCTGAAAAGAGAAACAAACAAATATAGTGACGGAGAAGAAGAAGAGAAAGCAAACTTGTGATGACACATATGTACCAGCTAGATAAAAGCACAGACGTTAGCAGCAATACAACAGTGAGTGTGCGCTTTTATTTTCCAATCATGCAAACACTTACCTTGTTATGAAGCTTTAGGTCTATTGCAACAATGTTACCATAACTACCTGGCAAGGATGGGGGTTAACGTCGTTAGCCTCATGCTAGCCCTCTAGCTAATTTAGCTAGTTAGGCTGGGCAAATACCCTGGCCTCGGCGATCAAAACAGCCACTACATAGGCTAAACAATCGAATGTTATTCTATATGCGCTACAATGACTCTTTAATCAAATAAACCTTTACACACAGTGCCAGTGGTCTGATACTGTACCTTGCTGGTAGTTTGTCCTTCGCTCACATAATCCGGGTGGGTAAACTTCTTCTTCTTCTTTTTATTTGATTGGCGGTTGGCAACCAGCTTAAGGTGCATTACCGCCACCTACTGGACTGTGTGGCGCATTACCACCCCCTACCGGGTGGGTAAACAATGCCGTTCACCGTTTAAGAATATCGCAAAGAGCAACAACTCACTGCGCATGCGTCGGCGTTTCCAAGACGTCACTTGAGTTGACATCCCTCCAAGAACAGGGGGCCGTTCCACTAACGTTGATTAGTATATCGGCGATTAAAATAAATCCTGCGATCAGGCAACTCGGGATTGGAATTCAAGCCTCAGGTGATTCCTCGAACGAGGATCAGGCTTGTGTCATGAGTGTTCACAGAACACCGGCTTAGAAATCCTCGATATGGGCGCGTGCACGCAGACATAAAGAGCCCCGAAGAGTCAAACTGTCGAAATGAAGATTGATCTTTATGAAGACGACAGATAAGATGTAAAATAGTGTAATACTGCCGCAATTAACAAGGCGAGGGAAATGGTTTGGCTAGAAATTGCTGACCGATTAAAAGCGTAGGTCATACTAGCCCTAGTTATTGTTATATGTTCATATTTTAATAAATTAATATTTACTACTGTAACCACTAAGCGAGATTATCTTCTAATCGGCGATAATGTTCTAAGCGGCGATAATTTAATCTTGCGTTCGGTTCCATCAATGTGGCTCAAATAATTCGCTGTTTGGTTGCTATGCAACCTATCCTCCCGAGTTATTCTGGTCGCGAGCAGGCTTAGAGGTTGGTTTAGGTAAAACGTGTCAAAATTGTCTCACAGGCGGAAACTATATCCCGAACGACAGTTCCGTCAAGTGTCTTTTAGGAAATATTAGTTCCCACTTTTTACGAGATAGATAGATTGTTTGACTGTGTGATAGATAACTTGATATTTTGAAAGTGTGATAGATAGATAGATAAATTAAAAAGTGTAAAAAATAAAATAAAATAGGTACGTGAATCAACTTGCATTGCTGTCATTACAGCAGTGAGGTTGGCGCAGTGGTTAAGGCAGCCAGCTAGAGTTCCAAAGGCTGCGGGTTCGAGACTTGGTTTAACTTATTTTATTTTTTTTTTTACATTTAACCGAAGCCTTCATGCAAATCGATTTACAATATATATATATATATATATGTCTAAGTGAATCATCTATCCATCAGTAATCATAAGAAAAAATTATCTATGCCAAATCCAGGGTCCAGTTGAAGAACATAATTTACTCAGAAAGGCTTCAAACACCATTGTAATCGTGTCAGTTCTTGTAAATTAGCCTGCACCATCATTTTATAGCCTATATACTTACTATTACTATATTTTAGATGAGATTTTAGATTAGATTCAGACAACGAAATGCAATAAAAAGTGTGTCTGAAGAGGGATTTGAACCACTGTCTTAAAAAGACGAATAAATACCACGACAGCGGTCAATACCACTAGGCCATTGTGACGATATTACAGTTTATAGCCTGCTGCTGATATCACCACAGTAGTAAATATTCATTTATTAAAATATGAACATATAACAATAACTAGGGCTAGTATGACCTACGCTTTTAATCGGTCAGCAATTTCTAGCCAAACCATTTCCCTCGCCTTGTTAATTGCGGCAGTATTACACTATTTTACATCTTATTTGTCGTCTTCATAAAGATAAATCTTCATTTCGACAGTTTGACTCTTCGGGGCTCTTTATGTCTGCGTGCACGCGCCCATATCGAGGATTTCTAAGCCGGTGTTCTGTGAACACTCATGACACAAGCCTGATCCTCGTTCGAGGAATCACCTGAGGCTTGAATTCCAATCCCGAGTTGCCTGATCGCAGGATTTATTTTAATCGCTGATATACTAATCAACGTTAGTGGAACGGCCCCCTGGTTCCCAATCATATTCTGCAAAATATGTTGTTTATTATATGATATATGATGATGATATGGTGATATTTGTCATTTGGAATAAACATTCATTTGAAATACCCTTTGTCCTTCTTGTATTTAACCTACACCTCCATTATCAAAATACATTGCACAGCAGAATACATTTCACCAATTGAAACTTGCATGGCACATTCAGAAGTATAAGCTCCATGCTCTCCCTATCTTTCCATCTGTTCATGATTGCATATTCATTTTCCCTGATCAGACACAAGTCCTGTTGAATATGTTGAAGGAACAGCGTCAAGAAGAGTCAACCAGTCAGTGTCTAGTGTCATCTAAATCCATCTTTATGGCCCTGTACTCCTTCAGATAGTATAACGTCTTCAGATCCTTGATCACAGACTCCCCATTGTCGACCAGGTTTTTGATCTTCTCAGGGTCTGTTTCATCTCTGTTCGCCAGGAACCCTTTCCTCAGGCATTCCCTGAAGTACACTTCTCCTTTGGGGTATCCTCGTCCAAGATACAGTAGCTGTCAATGGAAGGAAACAGAGAGGACCATTACAACATTATCTAGAACTATTTCATCCATATTCTACATAGGCTGCTGTAGTGCGATTATGATCATTATTATGTTGTTGAAAGTAGTGCAGATGAGTACGTGCAAATGCAACCTTCAGAAGTAAGTGCATTGTGTCAAGACTTGATGAACTTACATTCTTGTAAAGCTTGAGGACCTCCCCTCTCAGAGGGTTAGCCATGTCACTCCTAGTACTACTGTGGCTTTCGCTGCTGAAATGAGAAACAAACCCATTTTGTGACCACCTTTTTCACAAGCAAAAAGCCCAGACGTTAGCTAGCAATACAACACATGTGCGTATGTCTTACTGTCATTCATACAACTTGTGATGAAGCTTTAAACCGATTGGAACTAACGTTACCTCAACTGATGCTTTCAATATGAACTTCTAGCAAAGTGAATAAGCTGGTCTCGGCGATCAAAACACCCGTTGTGAACAATCAAAGGTGCATCCGATATAATGAAGCTTAAATGACATACATAACACACACTGTATGCCTGATACTGTTGTAGCAAGCAAACTGTGTACTTTGTCCTTCGCCCACACGACTCGAGCTCATAGTATGATTAATATGAGTTCGTAAAAATGCCGTTAACAGTTTCACAATGTCGCAAAGAAAAACATTTCACTGCGCATGCGTTGGCGTTTCCATGGTAGCGTGGACGCTTGAAGAAGAGTTGACATACCTCCAAGAAAAGATGGTGAGAAGTTTTCTAACCTAGCAAAATGTTCTGCATGTAAACATGTGTAATACTAGTCAATTTAGAGAGTATACCGATAATATTTTGCGGTGGTTTGCATTCGTAGCTTAGTTGTTTGTTTACAAGTCAGTGTATCGTGTTAAGTGAACTACAGTTAACGTAGCTGGTTAAACAGTTAAACTCTACACTGGCTTCCTGTTAAGTTCAGAATAGATTTCAAGATCCTTCTGCTTGTTTATAAAGCTCTCACTGGCACAGCACCAGAATATCTGAAAGACCGTTTCCTAGCATATCAGCCCAATAGAGCTCTCAGGTCTTCTGACGCTGGTTTTCTCTGTGTACCACATGTACAAAAGAAGAGATTTGGTGAGGCTGCATTCACATTTTATGCACCCAAATTGTGGAATGCACTGCCAGTTTACATTAGGGATGCAACCTCAGCAAATATGTTCAAGT
The DNA here is from genome assembly GCF_963989245.1 of Nansenia antarctica. Taxonomy (NCBI): domain Eukaryota; kingdom Metazoa; phylum Chordata; class Actinopteri; order Argentiniformes; family Microstomatidae; genus Nansenia; species Nansenia antarctica. Next base: position 38,063,990 of record NC_137678.1, read on the forward strand.
CTGGATTAAAAACCCATCTTTTTAATATTGCCTTTAAATGACTAAATAATTAAATTATGATTATATAATGATTAAAGCACTTTGAGCTGCAACGTTTGCAGGAAAAGCGCTATAAAAATAAAAGTCATTATTGTTATTATTAGCTGGACATCTAACTCAGATTCTAAGTCCCCTCCACCACCCCCTCCACCTCCACCACAACAAGTCATTGGCCCAGGCAACTCGCTAGCTAATCTGCTGTCTTTACTGCAAATCTGTATTGCCTCTTCACAATAAATTTCAACCTGGTCTTACATTCAAAGTATTCTATTCTATCCCCTAACTTTCTATTATTTATGTTTTCTCCACCCAATGTTAGCCACCCAAGGATGCAAAGGTATGAGATTATGAATAGAATAATATAATAGGCTATTGGATCTAGGTCTCGCCTAGAAATAAGTTAAATAGCTACAGGTGGTGTACAGTAGTTGTAGTTTATTTGAGAATATTTCCTCCGGAGTCTTCTCCACACTTCCGTCCACTTCTTCAGTTGCTTGGCTTCAGAAAGCAATTGCCTACACTGAGACATCAGGTCACGTTTAACATGTTGAACTGTTGGTTTTGCTTCAAGTCTGCCAAAAAGAAAGGAGGAGGCAAACTCAGCAAGGCTGAAAAGGAGAGACTACAGAGGGAAGAGGATGAGAGGAGACAGATGGAGGAGGGTAATAATAATGCCTTTTAATTTACATTTATGACAATTATTTCTGCTGTTCTACTGTATACAGGTATGTATGTGTGATTGCTTCATTGGTGATTTCATGTGCCCAGTTTGACATGATGCAGTGGGACTTCACTTTCTGGGGCGGCTGTGGCTCAACAGGTAGAGCCGGCGTCTAATGATCGCAAGGTCGGCAGCTCAGTGGTTCGAACCCCAGCTGGCCCACGTGTCGAAGTGTGCTTGAGCGAGGCACTGAACCCCTAATTGCTCCAGGGTCACCTTCTATGGCTCTGACCCCTTGTCTAGAGCATAACATACACATTGTTGTCCTCTGTGCAATGCGCAGAAAAAAAAAATGCACCGGAGGAGAAGAACTCCTCCTGGGGAGGCTGTGGCGTAGGAGGTAGAGCTGCCGTCTAATGATCGCAAGGTTGGCAGATCGGCGGTTCGAGCCCTGACTGGCCACATGTCGAAGTGTCCTTGGGCAAGACACTGAACCCCAAATTGCTCCCAGTGAGCGGGCCGGCGCCTTGCATGGTAGCTTGCCGCCATTGGTGTGTGAATGTGTGTGTGAACGGCTGAATGAGAGGCCATTGTAAAGCGCTTTGGAATAAGGCGCTATATAAGTCAGTTCATTTACCATTTAACTCCTTCCCTTCAGATCGTCAGCAGCAACAAAGCATATTGAGAGAGACGAGGGCACAAGGAATCGAGGGAAGACTTTAGAGATTTTGGTTCTGTTGTGTTCTGCAGAGGAGGCTCGTCTGGTGGCAGAGCGGGAGGAGCAGGAGAGGCTGGAGAGGGTGAGGAAGGAACAGGCGGAGCAGCAGAGGCTGGAGTTAAAGGTAGGACATTTTTTCTGTAGCCTAGTCAAGTCAAGTCAAGTCAGCTTTATTTCTATAGCATGTTTACATACAGCAGCAGCTGAACCAAAGTGCTTCACAGGTGTAGAACAGGTACAGTAAAGTGCAGGATATTAAATAAGATGCAACACAATACAATACAAGATATGATACAATTAAAGAAGAGAAGATAAAAGGACTAAAAACAATAAAACAATAAAAGGGTCAGGGTCTGAGCGGCCCGTACATGGAGGGGGAGGCTGTTCCAAAGCTAGCCTACGCTTTTCTATAAGACTTTCATGTGCGTCATTTTCTGTGCCCCCAAATGTATCCTTGCACGTTTTTCTTTCTTCTTTTTTTATTCTGAGGTTAAAACAACAATGTAATCAACCTCAACCGTAAGGAGTGTTATTTAGGTGTCAAGAGACCAAGTGAGAGTGTGAATACTGGCTTGCACTGTTGACAGGACAATGAGCGTAGAGAAGATGAGCTGAATGAACTGCGCCATCTACTGGAGGACAACCAGACTGCAGTGACTAAATGGGAAACTGATTCCAGAGAGAAAGCCAAGGTGTGTAATAGTAAATTCACTCATGGTAAATTTCCCACACAGATAAGATCAGTTTGTGGCTCGCAGCGAAGTCCTTCTCTTGCCATTACAGATAATTAAAAAAAAGACACTTGGACAATTTATATGCTCTAACTTAGACCTATGTAGTCTAGGTGCAACTTCTAGAAGACGTTATTTAGATGAACCCTGTTTTACAGTACATGGTTAAACTCTGCGTGGCGCACCACATCATCACAAGGTTCCTGGTTCGATTCCGACCCCTGATATATCCTGCATGTCACCCCTCCTGTCTCTCACCCATCCTTCCTGTCAATCTCTATTGTCTCTATCCCAAAGAAGCAGAAATGCCCTAAAACAGTTTTTTTAGAAGCTTTTCTCTTGCCCTCTGTGCAGTGGGAGAGGTACATGCGCTGTGTGGGCAGCCCGGACCCCTCGGTGCAGCAGGAGATCAACACCTTTATCAACCTATGGAGGGAGGACCCGGAGGTCCAGATCACACTGGTGCTGAAGGAATGTGCCCTCGCTCTACAGGTCAGCTAATCAATCCCAGATTCACGCTAACTTTATTTGTATAGAGAAAGAGCTTTTGCACAAAATACATTTGTCACAAGTGCTTGATAGCAATCTGGACCTGAACCTCAAAAGGGTAAGCAAAGGGCAACAATTGCAAGAAAACAACATTGTAACCGGGGAGGAAACCTTTGAAGGAACCATGTTCAATTGGGGTAGGCCATCTTCCTCTGGTTCGCCTGGGTGGGTGGGAGTTCAGAGGCCAGACAGTTGTTCGTTGGAGCTTGGCTGGTTCTATTCGAGGATTCTATCACACTGTTGAGTTGTGATGATTGACATGAACTGTCCTGATTTCTCCTGAAGTTGATAGAGGAGCTGGACGGTCTTCTGAGGGACCACCCTGAACCTGCTGATGTTCAGAGGTACCAGGAGACCCTCCTCTCCCTCCAGACCCTCATCCACTCCAAACATGAGAAAACCACAGAGGAGATACTCAAGGCAAGATGGCTAGAGAAACATGAAGATTTTTGTTGTTGTTGTTGTTCGTCCGCAAGGCATTTTTCGTTTCAGATCTGTCTGTGCTTACTGTGTCCATTTCTTCGCAGCGGGCCAATAAGCACTCTGACATCGTGACAGGGAACATGCAGACGGTGGTTGAAGATGAGAACATCACTCTGTGTCTGTGGGCCAACCTGAACAAGAACCAAAGGTATGTCTATGGTCTACACAAAACTACTTCTAGTTGCTTCTATCCCACGCACAAATAGTGGGACGATTCTTCTTAAATGATCCCATCTGATCTGATTGTACATGACAGATAAAAGCACAACAAGGTGGGATATCTAGCCAATCCTTTCAACGATCAGTGATCATCAAGGGGGAGGAGATGAACTTAAACTAGACAGGTACAATTCCTGTGGAAATTGTGAAGTATGCTTGCCCCCCCCCCGGGCCACTCCACTGCACCCCCCGGTGAAAACCGCGTTTCTCTAGCTCACCCAGGGGCCGAGCTAACTAGCGCTAGCTAACTAGTTAGCGCTAGTTAGCTAAGTCCCCTGTACCTCCCTGCACCCCCCTGCACTTTACGTCACTCAGAGGCCAAGCTGTGGCGTTTTGAATATCGGCCCATTCATTGTCTATGGGATTTTGTCCGCTAAACGGGGCAACCGTATGCCGTAACCTTCCGTCGGACAATAGCAACGCGAGTTGGAATGAGCCGCACGTTTTGACACCTCTCATGTCTACCTCGTGCCAAAACTGTGGGACACCTAGCCGGGGTAAATTTTGCTATAATAATAATATATATGTACAATGCCTTGCATCCTGCAAGCACACTAAATGAAAAGGCAGTGAGACACGGCTCCCCTGTGTGCTGGTTCATCGACAGTCTTGTCGTCGCCAGGTTCAAAGCGATCCAGTTCGAGGAGGTGGGCCTGGGCTTCCAACTGCCCAAGCTGCTGGCCCTGAGCGACGTGGCCGTGAGAATCCTCCACACCCGCTACGACCACCTCTCTCACCTGGTCGAGCCGGGCCTCCCCCCCCGGGGCCAGACCGCCAGCCGTTGGTCCCTGGGGGGAGCCGGGGAGGAGCCCTGCCTGGGGACAGGCACCCACGTGGCCAAGCAGGGGGAGGCGGAGGGGGACGGGGACGGGGACGGGAGAGAGAGCTCACAGCAGGGAGGCACAGAGGAGGAGGTGCAGTCTGTGAAAGGGTTTGATGGCAGGAAGGTAAGATGCACACCATGATTCACTGATGATTGTATACATGTATTCAGTACATTTAGCCCATGCTGGACTCCTGTGGTGTGTGACATTGTGTGTGTGTGTGTGTGTGTGTGTGTGTGTGTGTGTGTATATATACAAGAGTGCTGTGAGTGTGCTCTCTGTGAGGGAGGACAGGAAGACTGCTCAGAAGCATCTGGAGGAAGGGGAGGGTCAGATAGAGACTCTGGTGGAGGTAGCTAGCTCTGGTAAGATACACACACACACACACACACACAACACTGCATCACTACATTCCATACCATTCACTGATCCCGTAGTAGGCTTTGTGGAGTGCAGGCCCGTCGCCCACCTACTGTATGTTTTCCCCAGGTGAGGTGGACTCTGTGGCCACGCCCGTGGAGCAGGTGATTGACAGCTGCGAGGCGCAGGTGGTGGACCTGCAGCAGTACACGCCCCTGGGCGGGGTCTTCTACTGCCACGTGTTCCGCCTGCCACCACAGGCCCAGCAGCTCAAGGGCTGGGAGTTCAGAGAGGTATCGGAATAGAATATATGTGTGTATTTATATTTATATATATTTTTTTTGCAACATTCACGAATAGAGAGCCGCAATAGCAGCAGTTGTGTGTCGTGAGGAGAGTGATTTTTAGGGTGTACTACATTTTTCACATAGTATTTTGTATTTTAAACAGATACTGGTATAGTGCTAGATACAGTATATCTCAAAAGTGAGTACACCCTTTAGATTTTTGCAAATATTCTGTTATATCCTTTCAGGGGATAACATTATCCTACTGAAACTTTGATATAACTTAAAGTAGTGAGTGTGCTGCTTGAATAACAGTATAGATTTATTGTCCTTTGAAAATGACTCAGTACACAGCTGTTAATGTCTAAACAGCTGGCAACAAAAGTGAGTACACCCCATAGTGAACATGTCCTAATTGTGCCCAATGATGTTGTTTTCCCGCCCTGGTGTCATGTGACTCGTTAGTGTTACAAGGATTCAGGTGTAAATGATAAGCAGGGCTGTTAAATATGGTGTTTTGGGCACAATTCTCTCTGAATGCTGGACAACATGGCACCTCATGGCAAGGAACTCTGAGCGGCTGAAAAAAATGATTATTGCGCTCACAAAGATGGCCTTGGCTATAAGAAGATTGCCAACACCCTGAAAATGAGTTGCAGCACAGTGGCTAAGATCATACAGCGGTTTTCCAGGACAGGTTCCACTCGGAACAGGCCTCGCCAGGGTCGACCAAAGAAGTTGAGTCCACGTGCTCAGCGTCATATCCAGAGGTTGGTTTCCAAAAATAGATGTGCGAGTGCTTCCAGCATTGCTGCAGAGGTTGCAGAAGTGGGATGTCAGCCTGTCAGTGCCCAGACCATACGCCGCACACTGCATCAAATCGGTTTGTATGGTCGTCGCCCCAGACAGAAGCCTCTTCTGAAACCGATGCATAAGAAAGCCCGCAAACAGTTTGCTGAAGACAATGAATCCAAGAACATGAGTTACTGGAATCATGTCCTGTGGTCTGATGAGACCAAAATAAACCTGTTTGGGTCAGATGGTGTCCGGCGTGTGTGGCGGCACCCTGGTGAGGAGTACCAAGACAAATGTGTTTTGCCTACAGTCAAGCATGGTGGTGGCAGCATCATGGTCTGGGGCTGCATGAGTGCTGCCGGCACTGGGGAGCTGCATTTCATTGAGGGACACATGAATTCCAATATATACTGTGACATCCTGCAGCAGAGCATGTCTCTTCGGAAACTGGGCCGTAGGGCAGTTTTCCAACATGATAATGACCCTAAACACACCTCCAATGGGGCTTTTCCATCAGCAGCCCAGGTCGGTTCAGCCCGCTTTAGCCCGCTTTTGATCAGTTCTGGTTTTCCATTATACACAAACCGACCCGGACTAGTAGGAGGAGTAGACGATAGTAGGCGGAGTTACGGTGTGCAGCGTCACACGTCACACGCAGCCTGGCAAAAAGCTTCCGGGTGTACACAGCAACAACAGCCGTGATTTTTTTGGAGAGAAAGAGAAAGAGAGAGAGGAAGCTATGTACACATAATAAAGTCATGTTTTTTGAACCCTTAAAACCACTGCCTTCACTTGTCTGCTTTATGAACTGTAGTATCATCATCGGGAAACGCCGACAAGACGCGAATCTACCGGCATTTGACTCATGAGTGAACGGCGAAAATGGCTGGACGGCACAGCAGCAGCAGCGGGTGAACTCCCGGTTCATCGAGTTTACGGTTAAAAGCATAACTTCTCGGGGTGTCAGCGCGGTGGTTAAGAGCTCAAAATGACCGTAGACCGATGGTTTAGTTTAGTTTAGTTTAGTTTATTAGTTTATTATATCGAGGACAATCCAAATACATGAACCATATAAAATACAGTAAAAAAGGCAGCGTTAGCCTAGTCGGCTAATTTTCAGCTGAAGTCCCCGGCCAGTTGCAACATGGCATCCTGAAAAGTAACGTCATTAGTTAAAATAAAACATTTAAATATTCTAAGAACACATGGCTGAGACAAGGTACCCCAACATCACACTTGACAAAACAAACACGTAAGCAAGCTGAGGTGGTTGAAGGGGCTACAACAAACACCACATACACACTTATGGGGGCAGCGACATTTCAAGCACATAGAAGCCACAGGACAATTACAGGCCACACAACATTAAGCACTTACAAACAGCAATACATTAAACAAAACAAAAGGCATTATGGGGAGGCAGCACAGAGAGGGATTAATGAGGACAAGTATAGTTCTGTGTCAGCCAGGCTTTCATGTGTGTTGTGAAGGTGGAGTAAGTATGTATGTCTTTGAGTTGGTTGGGTAGTGAGTTCCAGTTTTCTATTGCTATCACTGAGAAGGATTGCTTACTGAAGGTGCTTTTCCTGAATGGAACTATAAGGTCACCACGAGAGGTGCTTCTGGTGGGCCGTAAGCTGTGGTCACGCTGGTGTATGAAAGAGTTAAGCGGGGGAGGAGCTTTGTTATGCAGAATTTTATGGATGAGACAGATGTTTTTGTATTTGATGGTGTCTTCCCAGCTAAGGTATTTATATTTGTCTAGGATGGTACAGTAGTGTGTGCTGTTGGGCTTCTGGTCCATGACCTTAAGGGTCCGCTTGTATAGGGTGGCTAATGGCTTTAGGGAAGTGCTGTATGCATGGCCCCAGCTTGTCAAACAATATGTGAGGTGCGACATAATTGATGCGTCCATATATAGTCTGGCAGCACTCATGGTCAGTGAGCTTCTGATGTACCTGAAGTTTGCCAGGCCAAACTTCACCCTACCAGACACTTTCTTGATGTGCTCTTTGAAAGTCAGGTTTGAATCAATGATGATCCCTAAATATTTGAACGACGGAACTATACTAATGTTTTGCCCTGAAATGGTTATGTTTGCCGTGGTCATATTGTGTTGTTTGGAGAAGAACATTCCTACAGTTTTTTTAACGTTGAGCTGGAGGCAAGAGCTGTTGAGCCATTTGGTGACCTTTTCCATAGCAGAGCTAAGTTTGGCAGCTGCCAGGTGTTTGTTCTTGTCATGCACATATAAAACAGTGTCATCAGCATACATTTGTACATGCACTTCTGGGCAGACAGATGGTAGGTCGTTGATATATAGGCTAAACAAGAGTGGGCCAAGTATGGAGCCTTGTGGTACCCCGGTGCAAGACATGATGGTAGGTGAGCGCTGATTGTTTATCTGGACTAGCTGATTTCTGTCACTGAGATATGAGTCCAACCATTTAAGGGCTGATGGCAAGAAGTTAAAGGCAGACAGCTTGGTGATAAGGACCTGGTGATTGACTGTGTCGAAGGCTTTGCGGAGATCTAAAAACACAGCACCTACAACACCTCCTCTATCAACCATACCTTTGACCTTTTCTAGGAAGTAGCAGTTGGCCGTTTCTGTAGAGTGTAGGGTCCTAAAGCCAAACTGCATTGGATGAAGGGGAAATGGGCTATTGCTTAAAAAGTGAACGAGCTGCTCTGTAACCCACTTCTCAGTGACCTTGGAGATAATGGGTAAAATACTGATTGGCCTATAGTTACCAACATCCTGCAAAGTTAGCAAAGGAGTATTGTGTTTGTACCACCTCCACAGCCGGTGTTATTCACGGGCAAAGACGGTGCATAATAGCGATTTTTGTGTTGTGCTTGTTGTAAATAAAAGTTCTATGATTCATTGAAATGACATTAAACTAAGATAATACGATGGTCAGCATAATTTTTCGAATCTTTATTAATAAGCTATTACAGAAACTCTAGTGACATTTTCCTAGAGCGAATGTGGTATTTCAAGATGGCGGTTAGTGAAGAAATCTATGGACATGGGATGACGATTTCCATTGACCAATCAACGGTGTGCAGCGTCACACGTCACACGCAGCCTGGCAAAAAGATCCGGATCTTAAACTTTAGACCCTGGTGTCGATGTGGAGCTAAAGAAGCGAGCCGAGCCGACCTGGGACGACAAATGGAAAAGGGGAAAAGAAGCAGGCCGAAGCGGGCTGGCTTGCTTTGGCCTGCTTTGGCCCTGTAATGGAAAAGCGCCACAAGATGACAACGGCCTTGCTGAAGAAGCTGAAGGTTAAGGTGATGGACTGGCCAAGTATGTCTCCAGACCTAAACCCAATTGAGCACATGTGGGGCAACCTCAAGAGGAAGGTGGAGGAGTGCAAGGTGTCCAACATCCGTGGGCTCCGTGATGTCGTCATGGAGGAGTGGAAGAAGATTCCAGAAGCAACCTGTGCAGCTCTGGTGAATTCCATGCCCAGGAGGGTTAAAGCAGTGCTAGATAACAATGGTGGTCACACAAAATATTGACACTTTGGGCACAATTTAGACATGTTCACTATGGGGTGTACTCACTTTTGTTGCCAGCTGTTTAGACATTAACAGCTGTGTACTGAGTAATTTGAGTAATTTTCAATGGACAATAAATCTATACTGTTATTCAAGCAGCAAGCACACTGACTACTTTAAGTTATATCAAAGTTTAATTAAGATATTGTTATCCCCTGAATATTTGCAAAAATCTAAAGGGTGTACTCACTTTTGAGATATACTGTATAATAGATATGTAGATAGGTAGATAGATAGAAAGATACATTTATTGATCCCAGAGGAGAAATGGCCAGGAGTCCACATCCTCCTATTGGCTAATCACTTGCTCCAAAGGGGTGCTGCCTGCGGAGTCTCCCTCACCTGGATACATACAGTAAAAAAAATTGTGTGGTATCTCTTTAAGTATTCATGTACCCCCCCACGCCCCCCCCCCCTACCCAGCTGTTGGACACAGGCCTGCAGGTGTTCCGCTACCCGGTGGACCAGTCTCTGATCCAGAGCTCTGCCTCGGGGAGGCTTGAGGACAGCAGCGTCCTGGCCTGCCCCCTTGTTGGGGTGAGCGTCACCCTGCCCGACACGGTCCTGTTCCTGGAGGACCCCCAGGTGGCTCGCTGGGACCCGGCAGGTGAGACAGACAGGAGAACAGGGGGGGGGGGGTCGATCATGGATCGATCAATCAAACAATGAACTGAGAAATGATTTCCCCCCAATTATTTTGAAATTGTAATTTTATTTTGAATTTGTATATGTATGTATGTATGTATGTATGTATGTATGTGTGTTTGTGTGTGTATATATATATTTCTTTTTAATATCATTTCTTACAATTTCTTTTTTTAAATGTTTTTTACTACCATACAGATATTTGATATTTTATCTATTCACTAAATTGTTGGTAAAATTGGTAACTTGTTTGTATGTGTGTGTGTGTAGATGGGCAAATCTATATGCAGACATGTTTGGGTGGGAGGAGTGGAGGAACAATTCATGCCTTTTTCAATGTACATGACACATACATCTTCTATACTGGAATTAATATATTATAAAAAAACAAAAAAAACAATGAACTGATGGTGATGAGTTGTTTGAATCCGGCCGCTCCTCAGGTCAGCAGTGGAGGACGGACTGCCTCGCTGACATCTCCTACGACGAGACGGAGAGGAGGATCTCTTTCAAGATGGACTCCTTCTACGCCTTCACCCTGCTACAGGACTCGTACGCCAACATGCCCTTCCAGAGCTGGGAGCTCCGTCCGCTAGGCGATGACTCAGCCCTACTCACAATCACAGCAGCCCTTACTGAAGTCAGCATTACTGTCAGGGTAAGACTATCCATATGTACACTTACTGTATACACACACACACACACACACACACACACAGACACACAGGTTTTGTCACATACACAGTATAAAGACACGGCCAAATGCATGAAGCCTGACTCCCTGCTCCTGTGTGTGTGTCTGACAGGGCAGCCAGTGCATGCTGCACTCTGACCAGGAGCGAGGACTCTCGCATCTCCGAGGCAAATGGATGAGTCCCTCTGCCCTGCAGCAAGCCATGGTCAGCGCCGGGGTCAACATATTTGTCAACCAACACTCTGACAAGTACGTCAGCATCAATGCAAAGGTGAGCGCCACCTTGTGGCTGGCTGTGATAGCAACGACAGCAGTCATCTCTCTCTCTCTCTGAAAAATAAAATCATCCTGTTCAAACTTGGCCACGGTCAAGGTGAATCAAGAATCATGTTACAGCAGGAACCGGTTGAAATACTGTGCCATATGACCTCTAACCTGGAAGTACTGTTTCAACCCAATGCTGCATGTATCAATGTGAATGCAATTTCTGCAGCTCACATGGTAAATGGTAAATGGACTGCACTTATATAGCGCCTTTTTTGCTGCTCCAAATCGCTTTACAACGGCCTCTCATTCACACACACATTCACACACCAATGGCGGCAAGCTACCATGCAAGGCGCCGGCAATTTTGGGGTTCAGTGTCTTGCCCAAGGACACTTCGACATGTGGCTAGCCGGGGCTCGAACCGCTGATCTGCCAACCTTGTGATCATTAGACGGCGACTCGACCTCCTGCGCCACAGCTGCCCCAATATGCAATGCAGTGCATATCACATGCAGTGGCGTCATGCCTGTAGGTGGCACAATGGCACAATAAAACAATTATAATAATAAAAAAATAAAATAGAAAGAGATCTTTTTCAATTAGAATTAGTTTGAAGGATTAAGGCTCTCTAGATTCGGTTGTTATGTCGTGATGTGTTTCCGGGACGTTGGCTGAGGCGTTCTCTTCGAAATGCCGCAGTAATAATAATAATTCATTATATTTGTATAGAGCTTTTTCGAGGCTCTAAGACGCTGACAATATGGGAAAAACGGGAAAGTGCTGTGTCCCTTGTTGTATGAATAGATCCGAGTCTAAAAAACTATTGAATTGTCATTCTACCGCTTTAGTACACTGGTACTCTGGTGCAGGGAATTTTTTATTTGGACCTGGAAATTGCTAAACGTCACGCTTAGTCAGACTTAACCGAATTGCAGGAAAAAGCAGTTTCAGGTGTCACAGTTGAACACGCATGGCGTCTTGTACTGTGATACCTCACCCAGCGCAACTGTCTGCAACACAGCTGTCAGACTGAGAGGAGGCTGAATGTGATGTAACTCCCCTTTACAACATCCCCCCCCTCCCCAGGACCCTCTGACAGAGCATGCTGTGTATGAGCAGATGGCTCTAATGTCCTCCGCCTTCGCCTTCTCATGGAGCCAGTGGAACGCGCAGTGCGGAAAGGAGCATCTGGTGATGCAGGTAGCATGCAATGAGACACACACACACACGAGGCTTTATAGATCCCCAGAGAGAAAGAAAATGCTGCAGGTGTGTGCGTACACACACACAGCCACACTGTGACCTGCAATCAGGAACGAGGAAGAAGCTGCCATTTACAGGAAGTTAAACACCCTGGCTGGGTTTACTGGACAGACAGGATCATGATACACAATGACACAAGAGCATAATAATCCTCTTTGATCATATGATGTTAACCAACACGTGAACCTTGATGGTGAAATGTTGGAATGTTTCTCAGTACCGTTCCCGTAAGACAAACTCCTCCTCTCCTTTACATTTTAACCGTTTAACAGACGCTTTTATCCAAAGCGACTTACAATTAGAGATTACAGGGACACTCTCCCTGGAGTAACTTAGGGCTAAGTGACTTACTCAAGGGTGGTGTTCCCAGGTGGGATTTGAACACCAGTCCAACTCACTAACCACTAGGCCAGGCCACCACTACCTCTTAAGCTAACCCCACTACCCCTCTTCTCTCTCCTCCTAGGTGTGTGAGCACCCTGATGCGAGCCCAATCCCTGAGGAGGCCTGGTGTGTGTACCTCCTGGGAGCCCAGAGGAGCCAGAGGCTGAGGATCAAGGAGAGGAGCGAGGCCTTCTCCCCGGAGCTGGACCCCGGCAGCGAGTTCCACTCCACCTTCCTGCACATGCTCCGGGACGGGGCGAGCCCCCAGGCGCTGGAGAGGACCAGGGCTGCCCACCACCTGTTCATCCACGCCGTGCATAGGCTTCTGTGTGCCACGCGCCCACTCACATACTCATGAACCCTACTGTAGAACACTCAGTGTGTGTGTGTGTCACACACACACACACACACACACACACACACACACACACACACACACACACACACACATCTGTAGAACCAGTTACTTTATTTGTGCAAAGATTTTCACTCTCTTTGGAACATACCAAAGTGTATGAATTCGTAACAGTGAACACAGCAAAAAATGTGTGTGAGAATGTAACAAACACTGATTATAACAAATTGTTAGCAAGATATTCACATTTCCCCACACAATCTAATGCACTCAAACAGTAAAATTATAAATTAAAGTTTTACTTCAAAAAAACCTTTAAAATGGCAATTAAATACCAATGTTCACAAATGTGATAATAATAATAATAATAAAAAACATTTCCATCTGTAACCACTGAACAAATGAATGAAAAAGAATCCTAAAAAGGTAGCCCCAGTAGCAACTCAAAGTGCCATCATAGATTCAGAAAAAAATCTTGATGAAATGTGTTTAAAAAGCCGAACCCATAGTCCATCGTCATGTTGTGTTTGGTGAACATGTTGACGTCCAAAACGTGATCTGCCAAAACTGTCGCTGTGAAACGCTGAAAGCTGTGATGTGATAGCATGCGCTGAAGTCCATGACATGACTGCTTAGAGCTCGATGCTGATGTCCTCCACGCGATTGTCAACATTGTGCCAACATAATGCAACAACCGGCCAATGACATCACAGCTGCTTTTCCCTGTTTGGTCTTCTGAGTTCAGTTCAGTCCGGAAGGTAGAGTGTCTCAGGAACCAACAGCAACTCACCTTCATCATCTGTGGTCTGAATATTCAGCAACAACAAAAAAACAACACATTGGCTGCTTCTGTCTTTAAGTGCTCAATCTCCCTTCACACACTAACTAGTCTTAACAAACGTGACAGTTGCATTGGAAGGCCTTCTAGAAGGGTTGACCATGCCCCCCCCCAAGGCGTGCGTGTCTGTCGGGTCGGTGTGGTGTGGTGGTAGGCCCCTCGCCGCTACACGGGCGGCTGGCCGTTGTGTCGTAACCCCGCGTAGGGCCACAGGAGCTGCTGGATGGTCACCCAGGAGTCCCCTGTCCCCACCGGAGCGGCGTCCACGGCCGGCTGCATCACCAGGCTGGCCAGGAGGGCTAGCAGGGCGGCCAGGACCACCACCAGGGCCAGCCACAGCCACACGCCCCGGGTGACGCCGGACGCCGCTGGGCGAGAGTAGCCCAGGTACGGGCAGGGGGCCTGCTCAGTCAAGATGGTGGTGGGGCTGGGGTTAGGGCTGCAGAGAGAGAGAGAGAGAGAGAGAGAGAGGGTAGAGAGAGAGAGAGAGAGAGAGAGAGAGGGTAGAGAGAGAGAGAGAGAGAGAGAGAGAGAGAGAGAGAGAGGGTAGAGAGAGAGAGAGAGAGTGTAGAGAGAGAGAGAGAGGGTAGAGAGAGAGAGAGGGTAGAGAGAGAGAGAGATGAGTTAGCTCTTAAGTTAGTTAATACTATGGTTAGCTCATATTATTAGCTTGTTGAAGCACTGTTGGCTTGACAGCACTGTTTGCTCACAGTAACTCACAAGGAAGCACATTCCCCCAGCCTAGCCAAGAACATGGTTTCGCACACAGATAGATATTAGATATAAAGATAGAGCAACTGATAGAGATACTGTTTTATCTCTAAATGGTTTTAACTCCTGTGTGTTGCAGTACAGCAGGCTGATGAGCACCACACTTTCAAAGCGCTTAAGCTTCAGCAGTATGAATGATTAGGCAAGAGAAAAGGTTAAAATAGTAGCACATCACACTGCATGATGTTCAACACAGTCAGAAACAACTTTCTACTTCACCCCTCTTCATAAACTTACAGCATAAGGTACAGTTCATCATGTTGCCTGAAGAGGGGGAAAATGGGAATTTTTTTCAGAGGAACACAAGGAGCTCAAGGACAGTTGTTGAAGCAGACACACTCAACCACCCAAGGACACTGACACACCAGCAGCGAAAGAGGGAAAGACTTACTGGGTTTAGAGACCAAGACTTAAGATGCACAACACTGGTCAGCTAAGTCCACATCAGACAGATTCTCAGTAAATGTACACATTTTGTGACCCTTGCCCTTCCCATAGGACCAGCATTGTGCACTCCTGAGCCTGACTCTCAGAATACATCCTTCATTCCCCACTTCCTTCATCTAATCAATCCCGGACATGAAAGAAAATCATGAACCGATATAGAAGTGGGGTCGTTGCATTCACCAGTCCCAATTTGTCAGATCTGTGAATTCATTCTTCAAGGCAAGGGAGGTTAGAAGGATGCATTTTTTGAAAGTATTTGAACTGGGGCCCCATGGCCTGAGCTTCCCTGGCCCCTAAAGCAGCTGAGCATTGGGAGCAGAGGCTAACTAGCCTAGCCTAGCAAACGACTAGTTAAGTAAGTAGCAGAAAGCAGTGGCGCTACAGTGTAGGAACACGACGCCGTTCACTAACGTCTTGAGGGGCATAATGAGGGAGCTCAGCTTGATGCCCAGCTCACTGAGACTGGACCTCCTCTCAACAGGCTCCTCCCTCCGCTCCTCTTCAGAGAGGGAATCTGTGTCGTAGCCGAACCTGTGGGCATGCACGGTTCAGACACACACACACACCTGCATACACGGCTGTAATTCACACAAAACAACACACACTGGATGCACACACATTTGAGACATTCTTGGCATTCAGTGTTTTATGTACTCCCCTCCCCATCCGTGCTCAGTTACATGAAATGCATACATGCAGAATGTTGTTTTAAGATCAGATAGTGTGACACGCGCACGCGCACACGCACACACACACAGTTTCCAGACCTGGGTTTGAAAAAAAGTATTTTTTAAATCATTTCAAATACTGTGCTTGATTGAGTTTGAGCCTGCTGTAATGGAACCAACAGAATAGTCCCAAAAGTGCAAACCCCACCCATCTGGCCGTTTAGGCACACTCCTCGAAATGATTTCAAATACTATTTCGAACCCGAGATCTGGCGGTTTCCACGGCAACCCTTACCCCTTCATCATCAGTGTGGGGTCGTCAGTCTCGACCCATGCACCGGAGCTAACAAAGCGCTTTAGCGGAGGCCTTGCCGGGCTCTTCCCAGTCACATTCCTGTAACCACGTCACATACAGCACAACACACATCCTTACACACCGGCTTCACTCAAACACTCCTCAGGTGCAGTGTGGACATTCCTGTTGTGATCATATACTCTGTCGAGTGCACAGACAGACACACACACATATACACCTCTACCTACCAGGGGGATCTCCGGGTCAGTCGCTCTGCCTCAGTCTCTGTGGCGTCCTGTGCTTTGGGCTGCAGACACACACACAGCAAAGAGTCTGAACTGTGAGCACCAGCATTACAAATACACTTTGGACATTGTATTTCATTGATGTACAGTACGTCTTGTATGCATCTGCTCAACTAATAAAGTTGTATTGAATTAATGAATTGTAATTGTAATGGATGAATTAAGTTGCATTGTAACACAATTAATGTATACAGGTTAATTAACATTGTAGATATTTAGCAGATGCCTTTATCCAAAGCGACTAAAGCCTGGTACACATATAAAGATTTTCTAAATCTTAACAGATTTTTTTTATCTGAGAGAGACCCCACACATGAAGATAAAAAATCATGGACTGAACAGTTTTGATCGTGTTGTGTGTGGTGTGCGCCGATATTCCCAATACAGCACACCACATACATAAAGATCTGATCTACGACAGTCTAGAGCAGGGGTCCCCAAACTACGGCCCGCGGGCCGAACACGGCCCACCCCCACACTTGGACCGGCCCTTTGAACAACGTGTAATTTCTAACTGCAATTGCGGCATTGCACCGACGTGGTGGCGGGGGCGCTGTTTCGCAAATAAGTTAGCTTTCGTGTTTGCTAGCGAAATAGCTGATAGTTGATGTTGACTGCTCAAGGAGAATACATATTTGAAAGTACAGAATGCCTGAGAGCCTTATATTGCATTATATTACATTACATTTTGAATGGTCATCTGGTGCCTGAATATTGTGTTTCCTTTACATAAATAATGACATTTCCACCATAAATTGATGCTATTAGGGGTTTTCTGACAATCTACGTTTTGGGCTGGTTTTTGGTGGATATAGCGGTTTTAGACAGTGGTTAGGCTGGAAATTGTCAATCCTATCTGGCAACCCTGATCGCAAGTTGTCAGTTGTCGGAATCTACTCAGAAAATAGTCTGGGCTGATTATCGTAAATATTGAACGCGTTTAATATTTACGATTGTCGGCCCCGACCATTTTCCGAGCAGATTGCCGGGAGAAATTGACTCTTAACACACCTCACACCACAGGATAATCTTGTAGGATAATCTTTTGAGCCATCCGATAATCTGGCTGTTTGCTGTCCTTGGTCGGAAGGGGGGAAATCGGACCCAAATTGGTCAGATTATCTTTATGTGTGTAGCAGGCTTAAGTAAGTGAATCACCTATACATCAGTCATGATAAGAAAAACAAATCTATGTGAGGACCAGGGGCCATTGGCAGTCACAATGCTAGAAGAACAGTAGTGAAACTATATTAACAACTATTGGGTTTGGTCTCAGTCTAGCAGTGTCCCAGTCTAGCAGTGTCTCAGTCTAGCAGCGTCTCAGTCTAGCAGCGTCTCAGTCTAGCAGCGTCTCAGTCTAGCAGAGTCTCAGTCTAGCAGTGTCTCAGTCTAGCAGTGTCCCAGTCTAGCAGCGTCTCAGTCTAGCAGCGTCTCAGTCTAGCAGTGTCTCAGTCTAGCAGCGTCTCAGTCTAGCAGCGTCTCAGTCTAGCAGAGTCTCAGTCTAGCAGCGTCTCAGTCTAGCAGCGTCTCAGTCTAGCAGCGTCTCAGTCTAGCAGAGTCTCAGTCTAGCAGTGTCTCAGTCTAGCAGTGTCTCAGTCTAGCAGAGTCTCAGTCTAGCAGAGTCTCAGTCTAGCAGAGTCTCAGTCTAGCAGTGTCCCAGTCTAGCAGCGTCTCAGTCTAGCAGCGTCTCAGTCTAGCAGTGTCTCAGTCTAGCAGTGTCTCAGTCTAGCAGCGTCTCAGTCTAGCAGTGTCCCAGTCTAGCAGTGTCCCAGTCTAGCAGCGTCACAGTCTAGCAGAGTCTCACCATGTCAAAGGGCAGGTTCCCTCCACCAGATCGAGGAATGACTGCGAGGCTGACCCGCCTGGTTGATGGCTGAGGGAAGGAGAGGTGGAGGAAAGACCACATTACAACTAAAAAATGTGCATGAAAAAGTATGGCATTATATTCTGTCCTAACTAGTTTTGTTTGTGCATGTTGATTGATTGATTGAAAACTTTATTAGAAGATTTGCAGAAGTAGGTACATGAAAGTACATATTACATACAAGGTCAACTAAAAGGATAAAAACCCAAGAAAGCCACTGGCTTATTTCAATTGGGGTCCTTGATTTTCAATTCATCGTTATTTTCAATTCATCGTTAATCGTTAATGTAATCGTTAATGTAATCATACAGTACTGGACCTCAATATGTACCGGGTCTCAACTGACCTTGTAGTACTGCGATCCCGACTGCTTCTTGCCTCTGAAATCATCTGAGGAGAGAACTGTCACATATCAGAACCGAATCAATACATATTCCATATGAAACAACAACTTCATCAAGACAAGTCTGTGTCCAGATATGGTCAGGAAGGAACAAACAGCATGCATTGAAATTATTTCAATCTCGCATGTATTTGTGTGGGTAAACTCTACGGTCTCCACGACATCCGAGTTAACACAACAAATCTATTTCCGATAAAAAACAGACGTCAGGGGCGCTTAGGTGGCGTAGCGGGTTAAGCATCGACCATGTAACCGCAGGGTCCCCGGTTCGAATCCGGCCGGGGACATATCCTGCATGTCATCCCTCCTCTCTCTCTCTCTCACCCATCCTTCCTGTCTAAATCTTCACTATATCTGTTACATAAAAATTAAAAATATGAGTGGGACTGCCAAAAAAACAAAACAAAAAAAAACAGACGTCAGTCAGTTATTTCTATCCTGCCGTCGTGGGCGTTAAGCACCCACCCGTGGCTGAGTGGGACCCGAAGGACCTCTCGTTCTGCATCATGGTCTCCTTCAGCTCCGTCAGCTCGGCGTGCTCCTTGGTGTACATCCTCCGCAGGTTCTCCACGTGCTGGATCATCACCTCCACCGCCTTGCCGATACGACTCTCCTACAGGGTGTAAGTAAGTAAGTAAAGCTTTATTTATATAGCGCCTTTCGTACATGAAATGCAACTCAAAGCGCTTGGAGGGTGATGTGAGTGAGATGTCAACACGTGCACGGACGCATGCACATACTAGGGCCGTCCCAAACTACTATTTTTCTAACGATTAATCTAGCGATTATTTTTCCGGTTAGTCGATTACTCTAACGACTAATTTAGCGATTAGTCTAACGATTATTTTTTGGGCTGTTCGGTTAATGTATCGCTTAATTTTCCCCAAAATAATGGCTGTATTGTCTCTCTCTGTTTAACAGTGTCTTTATAAAGCACTCTGGGTAATAGCTGCTGCTCTTATAAAACAAAGCAGCGTGTGACATGCACATTACTCAGACGGCCGCCTCTTTAAATGATCAGCTGATGTATGGGGGCTGTCTGTGGGCCCGCAATTAAACACAGACACCTTTAATTCGGCGACCTGCTACTACTACTACTGTAACTGCCTCTGTCAAACAGCCCCAGACACAGGGCAGACTCACTGCTATGTTTAGCCAACTTGAATGCCAACATGGCCATCAGGGTTTTTCCTGGCTCAAAATGAGGCGGAGGTGGTACCAGTGGTGTTTGACATCGGGGGGACCCATGAAGCAGGGCTGTCTGGGGGTCCTTAAACATCAAACACTTAATTTCTTGCATTCTGGTGAAATGATATGCACCAATTTGTGCCCTTTCTGCATCAATTTATGGTGGAAATGTCATTATTTATGTAAAGGAAAACACAATATTCAGGCACCAGATGACCATTCAAAATATAATGTAATATAATGCAATATAAGGCTCTCAGGCATTCTGTACTTTCAAATATGTATTCTCCTTGAGCAGTCAACATACTATCAGCTATTTCGCTAGCGAAAACGAAAGCGAAATTATTTGCGAAACAGCGCCCCCGCCACCACGTCGGCGCAGTGCCGCAATTGCAGTTAGACATTTTTTATTTTTATTTTATTTGCGACGCACCGACGCACATTACGCAAGTCGACGTATTGATGTAGTCGATTACGTCGACGCGTCGTCCCAGCCCTAGCACATACGCACAGGCACGTGTACACACACACACAGGCACACACACGCACACGCACACAGGCACAGGCACACAGACACAGACACACAGACACACACACACACCTGGTGTATGGCCCCCAGCATCTCGGAGCGGCTGGACACCCTGGTCATGGATTGGAGGAGGATGTCCAGGTTCTTCTGGAGCCGTTGGATGATCTCCATGGACTGGTTGTCGTCCTCACACAGGGGATTCAGCGCCTGGGGGAGAGAGGAGTTTTGTTTTTTTGGTTGATTAGATTCAACGTTGTCATTTTAGAGTACAAGTACCAGGCAATGAAAACCAGAAGGGCAAATAGTGATATAAAACAGGATGGTGATAAGTACGGTATTTAGAGGTATATACAGGAGATGGATAACAGTTAGCTTTGTACAGTTAAGGTAGCTATGTAGCCATGTACAGTATGGTGTGTTGTACAGATGTGGTTGATGAGAAATGTGGCATTGACATTCATACATCACTCTCTCTCATAGCTCTGGACAGGGCCCCTCCCATCTCACCTGCAGCAGGCCCCTTCCATCTCACCTGCGGCAGGCCCCTCCCATCTCACCTGTGGGAGGCCCCTCCCATCTCACCTGTAGCAGGCCCCTCCCATCTCACCTGTAGCAGGCCCCTCCCATCCCACCTGTAGCAGGCCCCTCCCATCCCACCTGTAGCAGGCCCCTCCCATCCCACCTGTAGCAGGCCCCTCCCATCTCACCTGTAGCAGGTCCCTCCCATCTCACCTGTAGCAGGCCCCTCCCATCTCACCTGTAGCAGGTCCCTCCCATCTCACCTGTGGGAGGCCCCTCCCATCTCACCTGTAGCAGGCCCCTCCCACCTCACCTGTAGCAGGCCCCTCCCACCTCACCTGTAGCAGGCCCCTCCCATCTCACCTGCAGCAGAACCCTCCCATCTCACCTGCAGCAGAACCCTCCCATCTCACCTGCAGCAGGCCCCTCCCATCTCACCTGTAGCAGGCCCCTCCCATCTCACCTGTAGCAGGCCCCTCCCATCTCACCTGTAGCAGGCCCCTCCCATCTCACCTGCAGCAGGCCCCTCCCATCTCACCTGTAGCAGGCCCCTCCCATCTCACCTGTAGCAGGCCCCTCCCATCTCACCTGTAGCAGGCCCTGGCAGCTGGACACCTCCCTGCGGACGTTCTCCTCTGCCAGGTCACGTGACCTCTCCTCAAGGCGGAGCCTCTTCTCCAGGGTGAACATGTCACATTTGAAGCCCAGAGACAGGCGCTGGAACTCCGTCTGCACCAGAAGCAGACGCAGACGCACTCAGAACAGCCTTCTCTAAACAACCATGCAGCTTTAACTCAGAACAGCCTTCTCTAAACAACCACGCAGCTTCAACTCCATACAAACCCCAGTCAATTAATTAATTTTAATTTTAATTAATTTAATTAATTTTGCCATTTAGCAGACGCTTTTAATCCAAAGCGACTTACAATTACGAATTACAGGGACATTCCCCCTGGAGTAACTGAGGGCTAAGTGCCTTACTCAAGGGCACACTAGTAGTGGTGTGGTTTCAGGCGGGATTTGAACTCACAACCTTCCGATTACAAGTCCAACTCACTATCCACTAGACCACCACTACCCCTAGTCAAATCCTACACATTAATCAGACATTGACAGTCAGCGATATCTAGCGTGCACATACACGCACGCACGCACGCACACACACACACACACACACACACACACACACACACACACACACACACCCACACACACACACACACACACACACACACACACACAAATGCATACAGATGGAGACACAGACACGCACACACGCACGCACACGCGCACACATGTCAGATAACACAGCTGTGCGAGGTAAATAAAAGAACTCAACTGGAATAAATACCTCAATCTCCTTGTCACTGGGGGACAAGCTGCAATGAGGAGAAGAAGCCATGACCGTTACAGTAACTGTCACTAATTACTCATGTAGATAACATCAAATGTATCTTCAAGGTGAAGTGTTCTAACATATTCACCTATCTTCCTTGGTCGAGTCATTGCTGTCCTCAGAAATAACGGATGTTTCAGCTGGAATGAATGAGATGAGGACCTTTATTTACAAATCTTTACAGTCATAAAATGGTACATTACAGTCATAAAATGGTAAAAGTCTTAACATTGAGAACTCTTTTGGAAAAGATTAGTGTGTCATGTACACACACTCTTACTTTACTCATGAGCAAATCCCTTTCTTCTTTATGCATCCAAGGTAAAAAAATAAATAAAAATAAACTCACCTTCCTTCTCGGTGGTTGCCCTGGTCTCATTCAGGTCCTCTTGTACCTTCTGTTCCTCGATAACCTCCATGCTGCGAGACAGCTCCTGGAGAGTCAACGCAAAAGTAACGCTCTCTGTCCGGCAACCCCTGCTCTCGCTCTCCTTCTCCCCGCCGCAGGCTAACACTAAACCCTCCGTCCTCCCACTCTGCTCCTCCTGCTCACAGCTACAGCCAGCCTCCCTCTCACACACACACTCGCCATTGTAGAACATCCTACAGCTCCACTTGAAAATGTTATCATCTGTTATCGTAAATACTGATCAGACGAACGACGTTTCAATCTGAAGACTTATCAGCGTGCGATGGAGGTCAACTATGTTCCTGCTGTGGTAAACCTCCCAGCCGCAGCCTGAAGTGAAAGTATTATTCAACCACTCACAAGGCCGGAAAGACGAGATTCTTTTAATCTGTAATCTAGGATGTCACGCTGCAATCGGCATACCTGTGTCACAATCAGTCCACTGACAACCACAGGTATGGTCAAATATGCAGCTCTCACCAGTTCCCTCCTGAACTTGGTCCTGGGGGTCAGAGAGTCCTTTCTGGCCCCCGGGGCCCCCAGGGACTCGTCCGTGTGGCTGGGGTCAGGGGTCAAACCCTCTGTGGCGGTCCCTCCGTTCATGATCTGAGGGGAGGCTCCGTCGGACACAGTGGACGTACCTTCCCCTGTCTGTCTGTCTGTCCCTGTGGGCCACAGACATAACGACCAAGTAGTGTAACCTCCTTTTGATCTATGATACAAATTAAACACCGTGACCCACACACACACACACCCTATTTGCTTATACCTGCCATGTCCACCTCAACAGTTGGCACCTGAGTTGGCTCCTGTAGGCCTTCCTCCTCCTCCTCTAATACAGGCAGCAGGCTGGTGCTGAAACACACACACACACACACACACACACACACACTTCCCCATGAGTTAGAGTACAGTTATCATCGTCATCCTCCAATGCTCCCTCAGTGGACAGAATGCCACAGACAGCATGCAGGACCCACAACCATGTAGGAACCTCAGGGCTGTAGAAGCCTCTCCGACTGTCCCCCTGCCTGTCCAGAGAGTCACACTCACTCACCTGTCCTCTGCTACTGCCCTCTCAGCCAGTGGCTCCTGGCTCACACTCTGAGAAAGAGAGAGATAGAGAGGGAGGGAGAGAGAGAGAGAGGAGGGGTGGGAGATGAAAAAAAAAAAAAAAGTAAATGGCCTTGTGACATACTTTCAGTCATTCATCAGAGGAAGTAGTTAAATATTAAATGAGGAAAAAACAGAGTTAGGGGGGGAGAGAGAGAGAGAGAGAGAGAGAGAGAGAGAGAGAGAGAGAGAGAGAGAGAGAGAGAGAGAGAGAGAGAGAAAGAGAGAGAAACCTGCATGCGCGCACACGGTCTAGGACCTTGCATAGCATACCTGTCCCATGGCATCGGAGTGGTGGAATGCAATCTACTGTATGTTCTCTACTCTGAGCTGTCTGAAGATGGGTTGGAGAATGTTGATTTCTTACATAATCTGATGGTTGGTAGAAAGCCCTACAGCTGTCTGTGTGTGTGTGTGTGTGTGTGTGTGTGTGTGTGTATTAGGCTGTAGAGAAGTCGTTTACACTGGCAGGGAACTAAATGGAGGGGGCGTAATACAACGCACCAACATATACCACGCACACGCACATGCACATGCACACAGCGCAGGTGAGAGCCTTCGATAGAGCTGGAAAGCTCAGGGCTCGAGTGGTTGAATCACGGCAGAGCGCATCACAGTAAAGAAGAGTAGGACACACTATTATGGGAGAAAAGGCAGCCTAAAAATCGCACTTCTGACAGACACAAGGTATCCCAAGTACTGGATCCACTAGCCTCATCATCTAGCATGTCTAATTACATAATATACTTTTAGAAATAGAACATTCCGTGCCATTCATGCAAGGCGTGACTATCCAAGAAAAATCACATTTTCTCTCGCAAACCGGTTCAGGGCGTTTGCTCAACAAAACAGTGATGACATCGGAGTCTCTTCCTCTACGAGCCAGAGGACGATCGGTACCTGCCACTCTTGACCAATCACAACACCAGATAGTCACTGTTGACGTTAAAAAGAGGAACTTTACTCAAATCTTTTTTCCTATTATGGTCACATAATACATGACTTTGTGCAGGCAAACCCAGCTAGTAGCAAGCCCACGTTTACTTCACGGACTACCGCTGTAGATGTTACAAGCGTCATAAGGCATTCTAGGCATGACGCATGTCCATAACCGACTTACGGTTTTAACAAAATCACCAAACACAAAATACTGAACACAGACAGAGACTAGTAGCTTGTTGTCAGACCTTGCCCTTCCACCCTGTCAGCTCCTCCAGACAGAACAAACGCTTGAAATTCCTATGAAAGTCATCCGGCAGGAGAGGAAACCTCTCTCTGGGCTCCTCTGGAAGTATTTCTCACCATGGTGGCACCCCCATTGTGCCAACACAGAGCAGGAGACTGAAATAACCCGGCTCTCCCCGCTAGACTGGACACACTGTCCCAGGGAAGGCGCCGGGGCACAGAACAACATCCACTAGCATAATCACGTCCACAAACAAACAAGGACTAGGCTTTAACCGGCTCAGAAATGACAAGGAGCGATTCATAAAGGTTCCCATGAACCCATTTTTGTTACGATAATTACCAGTTACACAGTGCATAGATGACACACACACACACACGAGACATATATTGTATTGAGTTACTAAAAAGTAACGTGCCAAGCTACTGAAACAGTCCTGAGTCGAGTCTTAACAGCCAGAGCCATACTTGCCTCTCTTGGCCAGCCTGCACAGGGGAACGAGGAGCCTGCACCCAGCCTCAGCCCCAGACCTGCGCCCAGCAGAACACTCACACGGGAGGGAGTGGAACACAGGTCCACCCTCCAACCCCACCCAACGATCCTATCTCTGCTCTCCTTCCTACCCGTCCCTCCCTCTCAACCAAGGGACAAGGGTCTCTTCTCAGGCCTCGAGCGGAGCCAACGCTGCCCTTACCCCCACCATCTCTGACACCACTCTCTCAAAGATACAAAACAACAACAACAACAGCAGCAGCAGCAGCAGCAGCAACAACAGCCCCGCTAGGCCCGGCAGAGAACAAGTGAGTGAAAGAAAAAGGAGAGGAGAGAGAGATACAGTAGAGAAAAAGGGAAGAGGAAGAAGAGATGAGGGATGGTGTCACAGTGGTGGTGACCGAGAGCGAGGGTGAAGTTCCTCCCTGTGCAGTGAAGAGACTTCCTCGTTACTGACCTGGGTGTCATTCATGTTGGTCGTATCGTACTGTCCTCCTCGGCCCTCTGTGGTGTCTGTCTGGTGGGAGCTAACCAGGGGGTGAAAGGTGAAAGGTGAAAGGTCGGAGGTCAGAGTCAAGCAGTATCTCTCTCTCTCTCTCTTTCTCTCATACAGTAGGAAGTAACTGGGGTCACCGACTGACTGTAGTCACACACACACACAGATCAGAGCAAACAGTGTCCCAGCCCTGATCACAGGTGCATTGTGGGTATGCAAAGCATCTCTGGAGGGATGCTGACATGCCTCAGTGCCCACACACACACACACACACACACACACACACACACACACACAGGAAAACACTAATTTGACTAGCAAATGTGGTCTGAGTGAAAGGGCAAATAGACCAACACTTTCTGAGCCCTCATTTCTGTCACTGTATTGTGTGTGTCACTGCACCGGCTACAAACTAGTACATGACAACCTAAACCCTAAATAAATAAAATAAATAAAGCTATCATCACCAAAATAAATAGAACAACTACTACTAGCATGGTTTCTCACCTCCCTGTCAGAGAAATGGTCTCAACCATCACAGGGGAAGTCCAGCTGGGTGATACCATCTCACCCAGCCTGGGTGGGCTGTTTCCAGGGGTTATCGTTCGGTCTTGTTCAGGTAAATTGGGAGCGGGTGAACCTACAGAAGGCGGCTCGATGGGGTCAGGGGTCACTGCATCTGGAGAGACAGGGAAAGGTGGGGGTGGAGGGGGGGGGGGGGGAGTAGAGAGTCATGAGTTCGGTATTACACAAAATGTAAAATGTACACAACATTGGACAGTCCAACAGTGGAATGGACAGAGAACAGACACCTCAAGGCAAGCATATAACTCCACAGAGACACAAGTCCATGTTTTCTCAGAATGCACTTTGAATGAGTCAGAGCTACAATATAGCTGGTAGGCACAGATAGAGGGAGAGAGATGGGGGGAGAGAGGGGAGGGAGACAGACATAGGAGAGAGGGGAGGGAGGGAGATGGGGAGAGAGATCTGAGTGGGCCTACGTAGGTTTTCACTGGCAAGCTGAGAGTGAGAGGTGGGGAGGGAAAGATGGAGAGGGGCAAGGTTAAAGCAACTTGACAAGAGGAGAAAGAGAGACAGAGAGAGAGAGAGAAAGAGAGAGAGAGACCTTACCGCTGAGTGTTGTGTAGGAGGGATCATTGCTGACAGCCTGGCGGTGGGCGTCCGTGAGCCCACTGCATTCTGGGAGATTGGCCCCCTGGAAACAGAACAGACAGTGATAAAATATTAATCATGTAAACAAACAAGGTAACGTAACCAACAAACCCTCACCGACATCCCTTCAGCTCATACAGAGATGGCTGACAGGAGCAGATGGGACTGACTGACTGACAGCGAGAATCTGGCTAGCCAACCGCAGTCCTCTGAAATCCTCTGTGACTAACCCGAGGCGTGAGTCGCTGTCAATCAAAAACAAGGAAGACTGTTTCGGTTTCAAACGACGCGGCAGACCGGTTCCTTCAATTATGACTCACGACAGGAGGCACAAATGCCAGAGTCTATTTGGTAGTCAAATGTGAGTGAGATGGAGAGAGTGAGTTCTTGTCGTGTGTGTGTGTGTGTGTGTGTGTGTGTGTGTGTGTGTACTGAGGGAGGAAAGTTAAAAGATTTGAGCGAGGGATGGAGGGAAGGAAGGGGAGAGAGTGTGTTCCAAGCTAAATCAGTCTGGCTCCTTCTCCTGTGATCCCCTCAGAGGCATGTGATGGTGGTGTGTCCCAAAAATCCGTCCCCTCGAATTCCTCCCATCCTCAAAATGCATTGGAGGAGAAGATCTAAAGGTTCCTCCCCTTCCACATTCTCCTCCAAAGCTTTTTTGAAAAGGAAGGGAGCAGAGAGAATGCCAAGAACGGGGGTAGAACAGCCGAACGGGATGCAACCGGTGCGGTGGTGGACACCTCTGTGTCTCAGGCGCTGTGACCGCTTCCCGTTTCCTGTTTCCACAGGATGGAGTAGCGAAACACTGCTCACAGATGCTGATCTGTGGTCAGTGTGACCCTTCCCCTCATTGGAAGTTAAGGTCAGGATTTGGGAGAGGGGAAGCTGATCTGTGCCGAACCAGGAAGGAGCTTCTCCCTCTTAAAGCTGTCATCAACACAGGCAGCAAGTCACACCCAGATCCACCACAAACACCACAAGAGCTAAAATTACCAGAACTGATATCCTGAAAACGATACGCACATACAAAACAAAAAGGTTCTGTTTTGGGTTCTAGCTATTCAAATCCTATTAATAATACACTTGAAGAGCACATGAAATCAGCATGACAATGTTCGTTTCACAAAAACACATGATGATAGCAAACCAAAAAAACCGACATTTTCCCAATGATGCATGCTTAAGATGATTAGGGACTGACTGAATATGACCAGGGACTGACTGAATGACATAATATGATCTAAAAATCCTTTAACATATACAGTTATACAAAGCAAAACAGTTATACAAAGCAAAAATGTTAATGTGCAGATGGAAACTTAAGGATCAATTCAGATGGTCGTTTGATGAAGAGTGCCATCTACCTGTAGAAGTGGACTAGTGACTCTTGGATCTGGGTCTGTTGAGGCTTTGGTCCCTGAGAGACAGAGGGAGAGGGAAGGAGAGGGAAGGAGGACAGATAAGGAGAAGAGGAGGGATAGAGAGAGAGAGAGAGAGAGAGAGAGAGAGGTTAGGAGGAGAAGGAAAGGGAGTGGGAGAGTGAGAGGTAGGGAAGGGGAGGGGAGGAGAGATGGAGGTATAGAGAGTAAGAGAGAGAGGGGAGATGCAGAGAGAGAGGGATGGGAGATGCAGAGAGAGCGAGAGAGAGAGGGATGACGACGACAACAACAAGAGAATGAAAAGCTCATTAGTGGTGAGATCTTCTCAATGGCACATTGAGCTGGGGGTCAGTGTTGAGGTGAAGGAAGTAACCCCACCCATAACCATAGTAGGGCAGATTCCCCTCCTGTGCCAGTAGAGGGGTTGAGAGGGCAAACACCCAGCATGGCCACGGTGGCAGTAATGACCAGATCCAGTCCTGGACCCAGTCATGCAGGGAGAGGAATGGAGGATTACCCTCCACTTTCACTGGGTTTAGACAAGTCTAACCACCTGGCCAAAGAAGGGCCTACCAGGCCCCCACACACACACACACTCTCTCTCTCTCTCTGAATACGCACACACTCAAAACACACACACACACACACACACGCTCTCTCTCTCTGAACACGCACATACTCAAAACACTCTCTGAGCACACTGTATGGCTTTGAGTGTGTGCACTCAAAGCCATACAAGGCTAGGCCCTTGGGGGTCTGTGGTGTCAACAGCCATAGAAGGCTGGGGTCTCCTTGCAGGGGCCCACGTGTGTGTAGTGTGTGTGTGGTCACAGTACTGGTGCTCCAGGGGTGGCTGAGTGCCCTGTGATTCCATGGACTATAAAAAGGATAACCCACACACACACACACAGACACAGACACACACACACAACTGATGGACTCAATAACTGGGTCCTACTACAGTAGTTCACCGGGGGAGACATTGCTGGCCAAGTCCAGTGGGTCCAGGATATCTATATAAGTGTGTGCCAAAACGTTTAATGTTGCTACTCAACCAAAAGCCTTTCCAACTGACTTGTGATAACACGTCAGAACACACGCCACCGTGTCCTTAACCACAACCCAGGCCAGACCTAATATGGACACCCATTACAGCCCCAGTGGCCCAGGCTTTTGTCCCAGTTCAGCAGTGAAGCTTTCCAGTGGTTTTCCGTTCAATGCCAGGGTGTCAGGGTGTGAGAGCACTCGGCTGGGACTGGCACTCACCTGGACCCCCCCCCCCCCTCCCCTCCCCTCCTGGACCCCCCCTCCCCTCCCCCCCTCCCCTCCAGGAGCCAGGAATGACAGTGTAACATCACGGATGGACACACACACACACACACACACACACACAATAATAATATATGCCATTTAGCTGACACTTTTATTCAAAGCGACTTAAACTGCAGTGAAAGCATACATTTCAGTATATACGGTCCCAGCGGGGGATTCCGACCGACAACCTAAGCGCTGTTAGCCCCGTGCTCTACCGACTGAGCCACAGAGGGCAGTGTGTGTCCCACTCACCTTGTTCCTTTCCCTCCGTGTCACGCTCGGGGGGGCGAGTCCCTGGGGACGAGGGCGACAGAGTGGGGGGTCCCCTCGGCTCCCCGCCCTCTCCGCCTCCCTCTCCTCCCAGCACAGTCCACCTGCTTCCCCCCTCCTCCCCGTCTCCTCCCTCCGTCCGTCTGTCCTCCTGGAGGTCCCGGTACTTCTGCTCCACGTCGCTCCTGAGGAGGTCCTGGAGGACGAACTCCTCGTCCCAGTCCAGGTCGTCCCCATCCTGCTCCCGACAC
Source organism: Nansenia antarctica (assembly GCF_963989245.1). NCBI lineage: Eukaryota > Metazoa > Chordata > Actinopteri > Argentiniformes > Microstomatidae > Nansenia > Nansenia antarctica. Next base: position 38,094,140 of record NC_137678.1, read on the forward strand.
ACACACACACACACACACACGGGCGCAGACACACACGGGCGCACACACACAGGGGCGCACACACACACACGGGCGCGCACACACACAGGCGCGCACACACACAGGGGCGCACACACACAGGGGCGCACACACACAGGGGCGCACACACACAGGGGTGCGCACACACAGGGGCACGCACACACACGGGCGCACACACACACACGGGCGCACACACACACACGGGCGCACACACACACATGCACGGGCATACACGCACGGACATGATCAGGAAGGGAAGCTTGTCACACTTGACAGCAGCACTGTGTAGGAAAAAGCTGCCCCTAGACCCTGACCTCAGGTCAGTGTTGACCACACTGTGTGTGTAACATCCAGAGATGAGTAACACAGTACGTAGAGGACTTCTCCCCATCAAACAGAGAGGTACAGAGGAAAAGCATTTGGTGCATCAGAAAATGGAAAACAAAGTGTGTGTGTGTGTGTGTGTGTGTGTGAATGTCCACTCCAGCCGCCCACTCACACTCAGTCCTCTAGTGTCCCCTATTCAACACCCTCTCCATCTGTGTGGGAAATGTTCTCGAAAAATCACAGAACTAGCTCTCTCTGTATGCTCTCTGAGCGTCGAGGAACAGGTCACATGTCTTCACATATCTATCACCAGTTCACTACAGCCCAGTGGTGTCAAACTGTACGTGTCTAAACCATCCCATCTGAAAGGTCCCTCACTCATCCATTTTCGCCTAAACCCTCTCTCCTCCATCCCTCTCTGCCTCTCCCTTCATCCCTCCATCCCTCTCCTTCATCCCTCCATCCCTCCCTCCCTCCGTCCATCCGTACATCTCACCTCTTGGTCCTCGTCGCCGTCAGGGGTCTGACAGCTGGCCTCTCGGCTGTCCTGGGGGGTCTTCAGCTGGTCCAGCTCCTCACGATACTGCTGCTTCTGGTTCTCCTGCTCTTGAACCCTGAAACACATAACACACACACACACACACACACACACACACACATACACAGATTACAACCCTAAAGTCAATCACACAAGGTCACTAAAAAAGCCTGTCAGCCCTGGCAGACTAACCCAGTCCTCTCTCTAACAGCACTCTGCCAGCGTGTGGCCAGACGGTCAATAACACACTGTACTGTACCCAATCCTCAGGCCCATGCAGTGTCCCATGGCTCGGCTCCTAGTTCCCAGTCCTAGTACTGGACAGCTGCTAGACTCCCAGTTCCAGTATGGGGAGAGAGAGAGAGAGAGAGAGAGAGAGAGAGAGAGAGAGAGAGAGAGAGAGAGAGAGAGAGAGAGAGAGAGAGAGAGAGAGAGAGAGAGAGCCCCTATCACCCAGCCCTCGTCCCAGAGTGGAGTCACAGCTGGCCTACCCAGAGAGTTCTCACAGACTGCTGTGATAACAGACTCCCTTCTGCCTTTTATCTACAGGAGGACAGCCACCTCAGGACACACACACACACGCACACGCACACACACACACACACACACACACACACACACACACGGCAGCTTAGAGACCAAACTGCCCACTGTGGACCCAAACCCACTTAGCCAGCTCGGAGGTCAAGAGGGGTTTCTTCAGCAGAGCAGAGTGAAGCAGCCGTGCATGACTGGACACTAAGTCCTGCCCTCCTGTTACTCCCTCTAGGTCCCGCCTCCTGTCACTCACACACCATAGCAGTGATCCTCCTCCATCATGGCCCTGGAGAGAGCCACAGTGGGTCCAGAGGTTTTTTGTCCCAGCCTAGTGCCGTCATCACACCTGATTGAACTAAATGGTAAATGGTAAATGGACTGCACTTATATAGCGCCTTTTTTGCTGCTCCAAAGCACTTTACAACGGCCTCTCATTCACCCATTCACACACACATTCACACACCAATGGCGGCAAGCTGCCATGCAAGGTGCTGGCCCCCTCACTGGGAGCAATTGTGGGGTTCAGTGTCTTGCCCAAGGACACTTCGACATGTGGCCAGCCAGGTCTCGAACCGCTGATCTGCCAACCTTGTGATCATTAGACGGCGACTCTACCTCCTTCCACAGCCGCCACGAGAAGAAGAAGAACTAATCAACTGATCTTCAAAACAATGACGAGCTGAATCAGGTGGGTCACTGCTGAGCTGGAGCGAAGGCCTGCAGCACTGTGGCTCTCCAGGACCAATGCTCTGTAGTGTGGTTCATTCAGGTGCACAGCATAGCACACAGACGCACACTCACCTGACTGACAGGTGCAGTATCTCTGTGCGGGACCTCCTCATGTTGCTGGCCATCTTGATGAACTCTTTCTCCAGGGAGTCGGTGTACTGGCCCAGCTGCTCCAGACCCAGGGCCCAGTCTGTCCTCCTCTGATCCAGCTCAGCCTGCACCGTCTGGGGAGAGAGAGGCACAGAGAGTCAGCCTCTCCCTGGATCTCCTCTGGCTTGGCCTCAGGCAGCACAGCACTCTCAACCGATCTCACTCCACTCACTCATGTGGAATGTTTACTACGGTCTCAGGCAGCACAGCACTCTCAACCGATCTCACTCCACTCACTCATGTGGAATGTTTACTACGGTGTACGTGTGCAGGGTGGTACAATGAGGGAGGGAGGGAGGGAGAGGGAGAGAGAGAGAGAGAGAGAAACACATGGAGAGAGAGAGAGAAACACATGGAGAGAGAGAAACACATAGAGAGAGAGAGAGAGAGAGAGAAACACACGGAGAGAGAGAGAGAGAAACACATGGAGAGAGAGAGAGAAAAAAACACATGGAGAGATATGGGAGCGAGCGAGAGAGAGATGGCTGATTCACGCTACAGCAGACTAATTGAGCAGGGCTGCATTCATGGATCGGAGCGAGAGTTATGTAACATTCTACAGTAGGTGAGGAATCTGCGGAGAAGAGAGCTGTCACGTTATGTAATCCTAAAACACCACAAGCATACAGACAGTTCTTATCAACCCAAACACTGTCTCTCTGCATCTCTCCCTCCATCCCAAGGCACAGGCAGGCGCGCACGTATACACACACACACTCACGTACGTACACACGTGCGCGCGCACACACACACACACACACACACACACTGAACTTTCCTTTGTCTGTGCTGATTTGAAAACATTAGACCCAATAGAACACTTAAAACGTGTTTGTTTGTGTCTCTGAGCGTGTGTGTGTTTGTGTTCCTCTCACCTGAAGCCAGGGGTCCCTGTTGTCCTCTGGTCCTCCATGCTCATGTATGAGACCTCTTAGTGTTGACAGGACTGAGAGACTCTCCTCTTTAAAGTCTCTCTTCTGAGGACAAAGACAGAAAGACGTACTGCATTACTTCTGCCTCACTGATGCGTTCAAGACTCCCAATGTCAGCCGTGGTTAACAAAGAGACGAATGACCCTGCAAGAGGATGTTTGCAACAAATAACACATTACACACACACAGGTACTTAAGCCTCATATTTTCACCTCATGTACAAAAGAAGAGATTTGGTGAGGCTGCATTCTCATTTTATGCACCCAAATTGTGGAATGCACTGCCAGTTTACATTAGGGATGCAACCTCAGCAAATATGTTCAAGTCAAGACTAAAAACCCATCTTTTTAATATTGCCTTTAAATGACTAAATAATTAAATTATTCATTATATAATGATTAAAGCACCAGGAGCTGCAACATTTGCAGGAAAAGCTCTATACAAATAAGTATAAAAAAAGTTATTATTATTATTATTATTATTATTATTACATTAAGATTGGTGGTAGGGTAAAATACATGAGCTAGAAGAGGATCAGATTAGATTACAAAAAATAATAATTTTCAATTCATAGTGATTCTATGGTAAAACTAGGGCACCAGATCTTTACACTACAACACAAAGCACAAATCGAAAACAAGATGTCAATGTTTTTATGAGCTGACAATGTACTGCATGCATGCATGCATGCACGAACGCACAGACACGCACGCACGCAGAAAGACAGCACATTAGTAAGTACACTCTCTGAAATGGTACAATTTGTCAGCCAAAAACATGCATGACACGTCTTTTTTCTGTATCTATACAGTACACAGACTGCTTTGAATAGAGTTATTTGTAGTATTTTAGAACTTTAGTTCAAACTAGGAACAAGTTTCATTTCCTGGAACAAGTACTGTAGACGAGTGTAAATTAGTGGAAGTACATTTCTCTCATTCGATTTGATATAATCTGGATTCATGTGACAGAAGGTAATGGATGATTAATTTGAATTAATATGATTTCATGTTAATGAAAGTTGTCCACTATCAGAAGGCATATGTAGGCTACAGTCAAGAATCATCTCTCCACTCAGAGGAATCCTCAACTTCTCACTACTTAGGTACGTGTCGAGGTGAAGAGCGGGCCGGCGCCTTGCATGGTAGTTTGCCGCCATTGGTGTGTGAATGTGTGTGTGAATGGGTGAATGAGAGGCCATTGTAAAGCGCTTTGGAATAAGACTCTATATAAGTGCAGCCCATTTGCCATTTTAGGCAAGGGTTTTGATTGACTAGTTTTGTGTAGGGCTGTCCACAATTTGTAATGCACTAAATAAGTATTATGGATTAAACACAAAGCCCAAGATACTGTACTGCACAGTCTGTGAGGACCTGCATGTGACATTGGTGTATTTACTGTACAGGGGACAGTGTAGTTAGAGCATGGAGCTAACAACACTTAGATTATGGGTTCGATTCCTACTGAGACCATATAGTATATACTGAAAAATGTACGCACTCACTGCAATGTAAGTCGCTTTGGATAAAAGCGTCAGCTAAATGGCATATTATAATGAATTCAAGCAAAATGTGTTAATCTAAATTAAGTCTGTTTTGTATGGTTACATTGCATGATGGAAAAGGGAGAGAGTGCTGCCATTTTGAAAGGTCTCCCTTGCTCTCTGTAGGGTAAATACAATAGATAGAAATAGAAAAACAACAAAGATTCCTTTTCCACTCTACACTCTTAGTAGACTACATCTGTCTCCAAAAACGATGAGTGTCTCCAGTTAGGTTTACATTCTACAGTTTATGCATAAAGTGACTTTTAAAATAAGTAATGCAGAGGTAAGGCATAAGTAATGGAGTAATGGCAGTCTGGACGACTGCCGCTTTAGTGACAAGGTAAAGAGAGGGAGGAGAGATGGGATGCTTGGGAGGACCAAACTAAGATTTTATGGATAGTAGATTCATACATTTGTTGTAGATGATTGACTATTACTACTATAAACAGCTCTCTCTCTCTCTCTCTCTCTCTCTCTCTCTCTCTCTCTCTCTCTCTCTCTCTCTCTCTCTCTCTCTCTCTCTCTCTCTCTCTCTCTCTCTCTCTCTCTCTCTCTCTCTCTCCTCTCTCTCTCTCTCTCTCTCTCTCTCTCTCTCTCTCTCTCTCTCTCTCTCTCTCTCTCTCTCTCTCTCTCTCTCTCTCTCTCTCTCTCTCTCTCTCTCTCTCTCTCACCAGTGTGTTGAGGAGGCTCTTGACGTCCATGGACATCTGGTCCTGGGTGGGCTCCTGCAGGAGCAGCAGCACCTCCCTGTCCAGAGTCTCGTCCAGGGGCGACGCGAGGTTCATGTTAGATGACAGACACTCCATACCCTGGGGAAACAAGAGGCCTGGGTTCACATAAGTCCTTTTCACACATAGTTCCCTACACCTTAACTGCTCCTCCTGAGACATCTACTGCCCCCCAGCACTGCGTCTACTGAAGACACGCGCTTTTCCCCTCTACTGTGTCCCCTAAAAACTGCATCTCTGTTTCTCCAGTGTCTAAATACTATATATATATTTATTTAAATTTTTTTTTTTTTAAAGGTTAGGTTTAGAAGAAGGTGATAGAAGGTTTTTCCTTCTAGCTTTGGAATAAGGCATCTGGTAAATGCCCAAAAATGTAAAATGTAAATGTAGTTCCCTGTAAATTACATGGAATCCCAACCGTTTCACACAAGCTAAATGCCCTGAGATTACCGTGTTGCGCCTTTTCACACGTCAATGGCATTCCCGGGTTTGCACAAGCCACAAGCTACTTGAATCACGCATTCAACTGGATGCAGAACTGGGACGTAGTAGACGTGAATTCGAAAGAGACAAGCACGTGAGACCTTATGAGGGGAAGAGCGGCAGTTGCTATGGCCTTTGTTCAGGCACAGTTAGGTGTGTGTAAATTACATACGCAATATTGATCATACCTCCGTTTTATATGTATTTATCATAACATTTTTCACATTAATTTAACAGCGAGTTAACTGGTATTATGCTTACCATTACCAAGTTTGCTCTCCAACTAAAGCAATTGATTACCGTTGATATAAACATACTATATTAGTCCAAAAGAACAGTATGGGAGAACTTGGTGATGGTAAGCATAATACGAGTTAACTCAATTAGACATATTGCTAGTAACAATAAACAGACGGAACAACGCAGCGCACACTGTATTGTCGGCCTGAGTAAGCACAGTAGAAGCGAGGGAGTGACTGGAAACGCCACTGGTGCGCACTATGTAAACATATCGCAAATGTGCAGGTAACCTAGCTAAGTAAGTAGTTAGCTAACTATGATTGGAAATTAAGTAGTATCCAGTTGTGAAATTATATTTATCACTACTTTGGCTGATGTGATGTGGGTTATCTAGCCAACTCCCTAACATCAGCAGAGCCAACCAAAAACGTTATCTTACCCCTGCAGTGGCTGAACATTTCAAAGCTTTAATGAACAGTAATCACACAACTCCCACGTTATGTGAAAACGACTTAGTAATTACCTTTAACAATAAAGTAAAAATGGCCCTAGACTCCCTGGCACCTACCAAACTAAAAAAGGTTGGAGCCAAGAGGAGAGCACCATGGCGAAACAGTGAAATCAATCTCCTAAAGAGAACATGTAGGAAAGCTGAGCGCAGATGGAGAAAGAGCAAATTACAGATTGATCAGAATATTTTTAAAGAACATCTATCTGCCTTTAACTTGGCAATGCGAAATGCTAGAAAAAAATCACTTCTCAAAGATAATATCTACAAACAAGAATAACCCCAGGGTCTTGTTCTCGACAATTGATTGCCTTGTAAACCCTGCTCCTAGAACTCTAGACGGCGCAGCCTCTGTCACCAAATGCGAGGAATTTGCAGCCCACTTCAGGGATAAGATAACAAATATTAGAATGTGTATTACTCAGGAAAGACTAGGTTTGTGTAGCACCACAGATCCGCCACCACAGAACATGACTATGAGCATGTTCACCATGATTAGTACGGAAACATTAGGTAAAATTGTGTCACAGCTTAAACCGTCTACGTGTCCTCTTGACCCTATTCCTACCACCTTTTTTAAGGACACTTTTGAATCTGTGTCTGATGACATACTAGGCATTGTAAATCACTCCCTACTTAAAGGGATATTTCCAGCGGCGCTTAAAACTGCCCTGGTTAGACCCACCCTGAAGAAAAGTAACCTAGATCCTTCTGATCCAAAAAACTGTAGACCAATATCCAATCTCACTTTTCTAAGCAAAATTTTAGAAAAGGTAGCGTATAGACAGCTTCATGAATTCTTAAGGGCTCTGCACACAGCGTGCGATTTCTGTTGCGCGTCAACATTCCATTTTGAAGTTTGAATGGAAGTCTATGAGAACATCGCATTTCAACACACACGGCCCCGATTTTAATCGCACGGCGAAAATTCGATTCCATTCATTTTGAATGGGAAAAAGCACAAATTTGACAGTGCGACAAAACTCGCACGCCGTGTGCTTTGTCCCATTCAAAATGAATGAATGGAATCGAATTTTCGCCGTGCGATTAAAATCGGGGCCGTGTGTGTTGAAATGCGATGTTCTCATAGACTTCCATTCAAACTTCAAAATGGAATGTTGACGCGCAACAGAAATCGCACGCTGTGTGCATTGGCCTTTAGTCTTAAATAATAGGTATGACCCACTTCAGTCAGGTTTCCGATCATACCACAGCACAGAAACCGCTTTGCTTAAGGTAACTAATGACCTTAGGATAAATGCAGACTCGAAAAAACTCTCGATTCTTGTACTCTTAGACTTAAGTGCAGCCTTTGATACGGTAGACCATTCCATACTTATTGAGAGACTTGAAAACTGGGTTGGCCTCTCAGGTCCGGTCTTAAACTGGTTCAGGACTTACCTGGCTGACCGAGACTACTTTGTAGCCCTTGGTGACCATAAGTCAAAAAATTATAGCACAACCTGTGGAGTTCCCCAGGGGTCCATTTTAGGACCGTTGCTTTTTAGCCTATACATGCTACCCCTCAGTTCTGTTATCAAGAAGCATAGCGTTAACTACCACAGCTATGCTGACGACACTCAGCTTTATATCTCAGTAACTCCCAACGACTACAAGATGATCGACCACCTGATAGATTGTATTGCCGATATTAATATTTGGATGACAAAACTTTCTCCAACTCAATCAAGAAAAAACAGAGGTATTGATCATTGGCGAGAAAACTGGGAGAGAGAATCATATAAATCACTTCACTGTGATGCACCCAATTACATGGTGGACATGCTCATAAGATACACACCAGTTAGACCCCTACGGTCTAGTGGCACGGAACTTTTAATGTTGCCAGAGGCTAGGACAAAGAGATTTGGAGGATCAGCTTTTAGCATATATGCTCCTAGATTGTGGAACACCCTACCTGAGGGCCTGAGGTTGTCTAAAACTCAGGACATTTTTAAGCGTGACCTCAAAACCTACTTATTCAATGTCGCCTTTTGATACTAAGGGAGACATTGGACATTATAGAACTAGGATCACTAGGCCATTACACCATACTCGTGTTTTGAGATTTGTGTTGACAGGAAAATGGACCCGGGTGCTGATGAGGCACTGTCAGCTTCAAATAGCACCTAGAGCAGTACTGGAACCGGTACAAGGGTGTACCAGGACCACCATCAGGTTGTATTGCTGTCATCTTTATTGTCTTTATTGTGTTGTTGCATCATAACTGTGCTTAAGATTCTCTTTTGGCAGGACCTGTGACCATGCTGGATGCAGAACGATGCAAATATAACACTACATTTATGGACAGTGTGTACGCCGATAATATGCAAGGAATTTTTCCTGGATACATGGTGTACAGGTTTTTGCCCTTGCTTGCTTGCTTTGTGCCGGTGGTCCTTGGCCTCCCCTTGGGGACCGCTGGGTACTGGTAGGCAAACTGGCTAGTAGTCGCTCTATTGGTAGAGGGCTGCAAGGGAATTTTTCCTGGCTACATAGTATACAGGTTTTTACTTTTGCCTGCTCGCGGCTCTGTCAGTATTGATTGATTGATTGACTGATTGACTGAACATTTTCACTGTGTGAAGCGCATTGAGTTGCATCTTGTAAGAAATGCGCTATACAAATAAAATGTGATTTGATGATTTGATTTGAAAAGTACAATGTGCCTGAGCGAATTTCCCTGTAAATCCCGTTCACACAAGCCCTAATGTGTGAATGGGGTTTAACACAGGACCAGATTGGCTGGTAGTGTCTACCAGCCAGTAAGACTGGACACGATTGGCTGACAATAAATCAAACAAACTACCACTACTGCAGATAAACAAACCATCAGTTTACATGTACCGGTACATCCCCGCCAAGCAGCCTAGCATACAATAGAATTCAATACTTCCAATCAAATGTATTTGTTTAATGGGGCGGCTGTGGCGCAGGAGGTAGAGCCGGTGTCTAATGATCGCAAGGTTGGCAGATCAGCGGTTCGAACCCCGGCTGGCCACATGTCGAAGTGTCCTTGGGCAAGTCACTGAACCCCCAAATTGCTCCCAATCTTCTTCGCCGTATGGGTAGTTGTTTTCCTCTCCACTCCACCATGCTCGGGGCCGAGGGGCTACCCTTTTACCACCCCGAGACCTGGTTGAGGGGCTCACCCGGGCTATATTTCTGGACACCCCTCCAGAAGCCACGTCATCGTCTCGTCATCTAATACCGACAGACCATGCATCCCGTTGGGTGGGTGGTACACCGGGCAGTCCAGGATAACATGGTCTGCGGTTTGGTCCTCTGCGCCACACTCGCACGACGCATTTGGGGCCAAGCCCCATCTGAGCGGAAACGCCCGACGCCAGTCCGGAGACGATTGAGCCTCACCCAGGATAGCCTTGGCAAGTCCATCCCGAGGGGCTCAGGGCCGGCGACTGGGATGTGGTCACGGAGTATGGAGGTGTTTGCCTCCCACTCCGTGCGCCACATATAATCCGCCCATCCTGCCGCACTGATGTTAAGATCTCTGCATTGCTGCCTGAGTTCCTGTGCGGCAGGCACAAATGGGTGTCTGGACTTGAGACGCCGGGAGGGCTCCGCTCTTATAGTGAGCCTATCGTGGAGCAGATGGTTATTAAGCTTCACGGCCCGGCAGGCGAGACGTGCTGTGGCTCCCATGCGGCGGAGGCCTGCGGGCTGGATGCCTGCTAGAATGGGAAGGTTGTCCACGGGGGTAGGACGCAGGCATCCTGTCACAATGCGCAAGGCTTCGTTTATAGGCGAGTCAATGAGGCGGGTGTGGGCACTGCGACACCATACTGGGGAGCAGTATTCTCTGGTTGAATAAACGAGGGCGAGGGCACCCCAGCCCGAGCCAACCAGTCGCCTCATCAACGCCACACGAGCTGTTAACTTCTTGCGCAGTGACTCGAGGTGCCGGCGAAACGTGAGTGTCCTGTCCAATGTCACGCCAAGATAGACTGGCTCAGCGGAACATGGCAGGGGAGTTCCATCTAGGTGTACTCTAAGCTCACGTTTAGCCTCCCTGTTGTTAAGGTGGAAGGCAGCCGACACCGTCTTTGCCTCGCTAAGCTTCAGTCTCCATTTCCGGAAATATGCCACTAGTGTCTGCATGTCCTGGCTCAGAATCCTCTCCACTGACTGCCAATTTCCAGCAGAGTACACCACTGCGAGGTCGTCTGCGTAGGTGTACTTCCGCGAGAGTGTGTTGGGCAGGACATAGGTGTAGATATTATAGAGGAGGGGGGCCAGAACCGATCCCTGAGGGACGCCGTTCTTGAGGCGTCGAAGCCTGCTTAGCTGTCCGCAACCAGTGGTGAGGGTAAAGCTGCGATTACGGATGAGCTCCAGGATCATTCTGACCATGTGCCTGTCCGGCAGCAAGCGGAGCAGCTTTCAGGTGAGGCCGCAATGCCATACGGTATCGTAGGCAGCCATCAGGGGCCTCATTTATAAAGCTTGCGTACTAAGGTGCCTAATCAAATTTTCCCGCAATTTTGGGATTTATAAAAACTGTGCGCACCTCTAGGCTACGCACACTGTGATCCATGCGTACGCATAGAAACTCAAGAAATGTCAACTGCGACTCCGCTGGCAGAAGGATGAAACAGGAGAAACGCTTTGAAATGGATACAATTTCCACCAACATAAATCTAAATATTACCTCACATATTATGTGAGTGCACACAAAGAATATACGTCGAGCACACTGCACATATCTTATTCTCCCTTGTCCTGTACACATCACAATGTAACCTACATATATTTTTGTTCGTATATAGATATTCATGCAAATATATTAACTTTTTATATTCATATTCATTGCACATAGCGCAAGGCTGGACAAGTTGAGCACCGTTCCCGATTCACTGTTCCCGAGTGCTCAGTGGGTAACGTCCCGATAAGTCCAATGATCGCAATATCCATACATTGAAGAACATGAACAAGCCCACTAGACAATTGACTATCATCCCCAAGCACACCCCATCTATACGGACTACGAACATTTTAAGACACTTTATTACTGAGCTATCTATTATTACTAATTGCACCACCAGTGTATCTTGTCTTACTTGTCTTACTTAATCTGTAATTATTAAACAATACTTGGATGTTATGACATGTATTATCATGAATAGTAAGGTGAACAGTAGGACGAATCACGTTTAAACTGACTCCGTTGTTGAAGCAGTCTGGAACATAGATATTATATAGACGAGAGAAGAGAGTTTCGTCGTACGCAAAGCAAGAACATTTGGATTCTGATTTTTAAAAGGCACACCGCACGCGGACGCACGCAAGTGGAATTTGCGGGCCACTCTTCCCACACCTGCTTCCCTTTATCCCAATCAACCCTAATTAAATGTTGCGCACGGGAACAAGCGTCTCGCCCCACCCTTTTTAACACCCATGCTTTGCCTATTATTGGTCAGTGAAATGCCCGTCAGAAGGCGGAAAAAAATTCACCCACTCAATTTCTGCGCAGTAGTTCCGCTTAACGAACACATGAAACTCTCGTATAATATCTATGTTCCAGACTGTATCGACAACGTGTTCACCTTATTATTTATGATAATACATTTCATAACATTCAAGTATTGTTTAATAATTACAGATTCAATTACTTAAAAAGTAAATATATTTGCATGAATATCAATATGATATGTACAGTAAAGATATATGTATATTATAGTGTGACGCGTACGTATTTCTTATGTCGGTGGAAATGGTATCCATTTCAAAGCGTTTCTCCTCTTTCATCCTTCTGCCAGCGGAGTCGCAGTTGCTCATTTCTCCAGTTTCTATGCGTACGCATGGGTCCCAGTGTGCTTAGAGGTGCGCACAGTTTCACGCCAAGTTCCTTTTTTATAAATCCCAAATTTGCGGGAAAATTTACATACGCATGTACGTACGCAAGTCACAGAATCAATCAATCAGATTCTAACCTCTCCATCATGGGCAAGACCAAAAAGTTGTATAAGGACGTCAGGGACAATATTGTAGACCTGCACAAGGCTGGAATGGGCTACAAGACCATCAGCAAGCAGCTTGTTGAGAAGGAGACAACTGTTGTGCGATTATTAGAAAATGACAGAAAGACAAAATAACCATCCCAAAATAACCAACCCAATGCATCTGCGTTTCCTTGTCTTAGTACTTCTCAATGACAATAAGGTTGAATCTAATCTAATCTAAAAGAGAAATTATTTAGTATAATAACTACAAAGCGAGGTATCTGTTTTTGCAAAACAACCTCTCAAATGTTGTAGTATAATCGGGAATCATATTTAATTGGATCTGTAATTATTATACATATTATACCAATACTTGGATGTTATGACATTATCATAAATAATAAGGTAAACAGTAGGACGAATCACGTTTAAACTGATTCCGTTGTCGATGCAGTCTGGAACATGGTCTGGCGAGAACGTTCATTGCGCGGAAATTGACTGAAAAGTATTTTTTTTCTGCATTCTGTCGGGCGTTTGACTGACCATTTATATGCAACGTTTGCAGGAAAAGTGCTATAGAAATAAAAAGTTATTATTATTATAGGCAACTATGGGCGTCAAAAAGGGTGGGACAAGACGCTCGTTCACGTGTGCAACAGAGTTGATTGGAAGCAGGTGCGGAACTTGCAAATTCCACTGGCGTGCGCACCGTTTTATAAATCCGAATGTTGGTGACGTAAATGTTTTTTTTTTTTTGCTTTGCAAAGGTGCGTAGGTACGCAAAGCGTAGGTACGCAAAGCTTTATAAATGAGGCCCCAGGTCTATAAAGACGGCCCTGGCCTTCTTTTTTGCCGAAAAGCAATCCTCGATGTCTTGAGTCATCAAGGTGACTTGATCTACGGTCGACCTCCCGCGTCGGAACCCGGCCTGCTCACGTGGGAGCAGCGGGTCGACAATTGGTTCGATGCGGGCGTAGATGAGGCGCTCGAGGATCTTGAAGGGGATGCATAACAGAGAGATGGGACGGTAACTCTTAGGTTTAGGGATCGGGACAACTAGGGCGCTTCGCCAGATTTTGGGGATCTTGAGTTGGCGCAAACAGGAAGTGAGGAACGCTCTCAGCCAGGACTTCAAGGCGGGTGCGGCATGGAGAACAAGCTCCGGGCAGATGGAATCAGGCCCCGGAGCTTTCCCTGGCTTTAGATGTTCCCAATGAGCGGACACCTTGCATGGTAGCTTGCCGCCATTGTTGTGTGAATGGGTGAATGAGAGGCCATTGTAAAGCGCTTTGGAATAAGGCGCTATATAAGTCAGTCCATTTACCATTTAATGCTTTTTACATGTGGCAAATGTCTCAAAGAGCTTTACAATAAGAACAATACTAAACAATATAAACCAATAAAAATAACACCAACAATATGAACTAAACACAGAACCATAAACCACCCAAAAAGCAAGCCAAGAAAAACAAAAAAAACTCACCAGAGGGGATAAAAACATAGGGCACAGATGAACGCAGCGTCCGATAGACAGCCCACAGACAACAGCCACAGTACCTTACGCAAACCGTGTTTTTATGGTACAGTGAGTGTGTGATGAGAGCACTTGCGCATGTGTTTTCCGAGGGAAAAGTAGGTTAAGCGTGTAGTTAATGAAGTAGTCATTGGTTGAGTGCGGTACATCAGCGTAGAGCGAAGTGGCTCTAATTTAGTGTGGGTGACAGAGGTGGGCGAGTGGACCGAAACAGAGATTGAGTGGGTGTGGAACAGCGAGTACGGAAAGGAAGGGAGTGGGCGGAGGAGAGGAGAATGGGAGGATGAGTGTAGAGGAGAGCGTACCTCCAGAGGGTTCTGTGCTAGAGCCAGTTCTGTCTGCAGAGAGCCTGAGCTGGTCTGGTTCAACCTGTACGCCACAGAGAGGGACAGACCCGCACTGCAGGAGAGAGGGATGGGTGGAGGGAGGGAGGGAGAGAGACACAGAGAGAGAGAGAGAGATGGGGAGAATGAGAGATGGGGAGAAAGAGAGAGAGAGATGAGAAAAAAGTCATGTCATCGAAAGTCATCTGTCTTGTGACATTGTGACATACTTTCAGTCATTCATCAGAGGACGTGGTTACATATCAAATAAGAGGAAGAGACAGAGAACACACACACACACACACACACACACACAGGGAGAGTGAAAGAGAGAGAGCGAGCGAGCGAAAGAGAGAGAGCGAGCGAGCGAGCGACAGAGAGAGAGAGAGACAGAAAGAAGTGGGTGAGAGAAGGACAAGAGCAGCGCACACATCCGCCGACTACAACACAACACCTCAGGGCAGAACCAGGAAGTCAAACAGTATGAAGACAACAACAACAACAACAACAACAGCCACCGTAGGAGCTGACCTGAAGCCAAAGATGTGCAGTACACGATTAATGATGTCTACTCACGCTGCCACGTCTGGCTGCATCATGTGGATCTGGTTCTCCAGCTTGGTCTTATCTGCTCTCAGAAGCTGTCAACAACAACAACAACAATAACAGCAGTAGGCACCGACATGGTTAGATAACACCACGCAATCGCACAATGTTGAACTGAATTACTTCACTACTGAATGAAAGAGATGAAAGTGAGAGACAGGATTCCTACAAGTTTCAACAAGTAAAACTTTTTAGACCTTTTTTAGACCTCTTTGAATGGAATTTTTGACCTATTCCCGACACCATATGATAGCTTTTTGTCATCCTCAAGGTGATTTTAGGGATTTTGAAATGAGGGATTTTACTGCCAGACAAAAAAGTCTGAAGGATAATTAATATAAAATAAATAAGTCCCATAATTACTCAAAAGTAAATGTATTAACATTAACAGTAAACTGTAGAAAGTCACTTCAACATGAAGAGAACAAAGTGCACAAAAGCTTGCTTGCAGGACAAGCTAATCTCATCTTTAAGACCCATCACCTCGTTCTTTAGACCGATTTTCCAAAATCCCTTGCATTTAAGACCTTTTTAGGTCAAACAATCGGATTGCTGGATTTGAGACTTTAAGGCTTTTTAAGACCCGCACGGGAAACCTGGAGAGAGATGTGCATAGTGATCTCTGGGTTTAGGGTGAACAGGGATCAACAGAGGTGGGACATTCCATTCAGACGCTGCTGACACACTCACCTCTGTGACCGCAGAGTATTCCACCACGGTACCCCTCAGCTCCTCCACCTGCCTGTTCCTCTGTGGAGGGACCACATTCACATTTTGGGCATTTAGGAGACGCATTTATCCAATGTGACTTACAACCAATACATTGACTAAGTAGGTGAATCATCTATCCATCAGTCATAGTAATCTATGCTTGGGCCAGGGGCAGTCATAATGCTAGAAGACAGAATTTTTATTTTTATTTTTTTACAGTAGAGAAACTGTACAGGGGGGTAGAGGGGATGTAGAGGTCTCAGGAGGGACAGTTATGGCAGACGATAGGGGCGACAACACAAATCAACAACATACAAACAGCTCTACGCAAAGTCTACGGCACCATGAATATATCGACTGATTCCCATTCCTTCCGTCACGTACCTTAGACAACCTTTATTCCCATCGATTATACATTCACTTCCTCCTCGGGGTGACTTCTACACTACTGCATGGGATTGTAATGGGGATGCGAGGTCAAAAGGACGAATCGATGAATGATTTAAGCTCTCTGGAGCAGATCAAACGCCAGAGATCAAAAGAGCTTCCCCTACTGACGCCTGGGTGTTTACTGACCTTTGGGAGCAGTCTGTCTGTCAGGGGCTTTTACTTACGGCCGTGTTGTCAAAGAGAGCATAATGCGAGAGGGAGAAGCTACTCTAGATGGGTTCTGTTGGGATCATGCTGTAGTTGTTAGGAACTGACCTCCAGTATGACAGAGTCTTTTTCACTCATGACGCCATCAAAGGAGTGGATCTGAACCTGCGGGGGGGGGGGGGGGGGGGAGAGAGAGTAGAGGTTCACAGTGGTTCATCCACAACACACACAGAACATCTCAATGACCTCACCAGGAGCTCAGCGCTGAGGTGAGGTTACACACCCACCCACCCTCACACTCACACCCACCCACCCACACACCCCCACACCCACACACACCTGGAGATCAGCATTGATGTCACACAACTCCATCATCCTCTTCTGTAGTTCATCCATCTCCATGGTGACCTTGATGTTCTGGTGACATATGGAGGGAGAGAGAAAGAAAGAGGAGAAGGAAATCCGTTACCATAAGGTTTGCACTCCTCAATGATGTCTTCAAACAGTAAACAAGATGCACTAAACAACAACTCGCATTTCCTTTAAACCAGGCTGCTCTCAAGACTGCCTGCCTTTCCACCGGCTTTAGTGAGTATCTTAAGCATAAGCACAGTTGTATATTAGGAAGAGTGGTGCCAATGAGCTTCAAATAGTTCCTAATAGCTGTCATACATGTTCCTGGTACAGACTTCTTGGTGTACCCAATATTGGTCTTTTATTGGTCTATATGTAAGTGGGCGGCACTAACACGACTTCAGACTGGAGCAAAATAGGGAGAAGATTATAGTCTGTTACCTCTTCCTGAAGAGAGGCAATTTTAGCAATGAGACCCTGGTTCTCCCGCTCCTGGGAAGGGAAAAGGACAATGTCAACTTCAACCACCGGATATACCAGTCTTCACCACACACACCCACACCCATGTCAGTCAGACAGTAAAGTTAACCAGAGCTAAAAACCTGTCCATCAGTGAGTCAGTCTGTTGGGTTAGTCGTCATAGTAAATATAATGAATTTGTGATTTGAAAGTCAATTAAATGATTTGCTGATTTGATGCCATTGAATTGTCCTGATAAAGACTACAGGATGAAACATGTTTTCTCTTACAGTAATTATCCATTTTCCCTCCTAGAGTTGCCTTTTCAGTTCAATTTGCTCCTCAATTCAGACACCTTGGTTGGAGAGGTAGGTAGAGGGCGGCTGTGGCGCAGGAGGTAGAGCCGGCGTCTATGCGCATGAGCGGAAGGTGAACAGACAAACTTGAGTTTGGTCTGAGAAAGTTTGCAAGCGAGTTTGGCAAAACAATCGAACATTAAACCATCTACATTTAAGTGAGTTTTGGTTTTGAGTACCCCGACAGCTTCGTGCTGATCGGGGGCTTCTAAGGACGGACGACATGGCAACAAACACAGCGAACGGAATGGACGACGATGAAAGCAACACGGATAAACGGTACGACGCGAGCCTGACGGTGGAGGTGGGACTGGAGCATGGAAGCAATATCACGGTGATGGAAATGCTGAGAGGAATAAAGGAGGTGTGTGGAAATGTGGAGGGCTGTCGGTCGAAGGGAGACAGAAAATACGAGATCACGCTGGCATCGAGGAGAGGGAAGGACAAGCTCACGGACGGATTCATGATCAAAGACGTGAGAATAATGGGAAAGGACTTGGCAGTGGATGAGATGGTGGTCTCATTTTTGAATCTCCCGGTTTATTTGAAGGACGACGTGATCAGGTACAGGCTGGAGTCGTGGGGGGTGAGAGCGGTGTCACCGATCAAGAGAAGGACGTGGCCGGGAACGGACATAGCAGACGGGACCCGATACATGAAGGTGAAGTTCACAGAAGAGGTGAGGTCTTTGCCGTACTCAACGAAGTTTGAGACCCTGGTTGGAGTGGATCACTTTAGGGTGATTCACGATAAGCAAGTAAGGGTGTGTAGGCTGTGCATTAAGCCAGGACATGTAATACGAGAATGCCCGGAGTTCGTGTGCTTTAAATGCAACAAACAAGGACATTATGCACGTGAATGCATTGGAAGGAGATATGATGGAGGAGAGAGAGTGAGCAGTGATGAGGAGGAGGAGGAGAAGGAGGTGGACGAAGAAGAGGAGATGGAGGGAGAGGAGGAGGAAGAGGTGGAGACACAAGGAGAAGGTGGGGAAAGGAGCCATGAAGACGTGACGGAGGGAGGAGGACAAGCTGAGGTGGTGGAGGAGACCCAGTTGGAGCCGGAAGTGGAGGGAGGAGCGGAGGGGCCTGGTCCGGTGGAAGTGGAGGGTAAAGAGAGAGAGGAGATTGGATCCAGCCTCGACAACGCAGTAAGGGATGGAGAAATGGATGAGGCAGGGCCTTCAACAGAGGGCGTGGGGAAAAGAAAAGGTTCAGATGAAGGACTATGCGGATGTACAGAGGGTGAGGACAAGATCGGGAAGGGGTGCAAAAACACGAGGGAAGAAGACCAAGGTAGGAAAATGACATGGCGGTGTATGTGTTCCTTTTTTTGTGTGTCTTGACTATGGTCAGGGTTGTTGCTGTCAACACAAATGGACTCAGGGATAGGAAGAAGATGGAGCTTGTGTTGGCAGCATACAGGGAGGAAATTATATGCATCCAAGAGACGCATTGGACAGAGGACATAATGGAGGAGGTAAGAAGGAGGTGGAATGGACAAGTTTATGTGAGCAATGGAACAGTGTATGCTTGTGGGGTGGCTATTTTGGTAAAGAATGGGGTGGTGAACAATGTAAGGAACATAATGAAGGACAATGAGGGAAGAGTGGTGGGAGTGGGGTTTGAATATCAAGGGATTGAGTATGCACTGTATTGTATATATGCACCAAATGTGGACAAATATAGAAAAGTTTTTTTTGAATCTTTGAAAGAGAAATGTGTTGGGAATTGTATTATGGTTCGGGATTATAATGTGGTGGTGGATAGGTTAGATGTAACAAGGGGGGTGAAATTTAGGAATGATCCGTCACGCCCAGTATTGTTAGAAATGATGCGCACAAGAGGAATGGTGGATATATGGAGGGAGGGGCACCCTGATGCACAGGTTTTTTCAAGGAGACAAATGGTGATGGGGGTTTTGAGACAATCAAGGATCGATTTGTGTTTAGTGAAGAGGGAGGTGAGGCACCTGGTTGGAAAGGTTGAGTATCGGTTTATGGCCTTTAGTGACCACGATGCTCAGTCTTTCCAGCTAGGTGCGGGGAACGTAGGGGGAAGAGAAGGGACATGGTGCTTTAATGCAAGTTTACTTAAAGATATATGTTTTGGGGTGATAGTAAGAGATTGTGTGAGTGTTGCTATGGAAGACCAGATGTATGAGAGTGATGTGTGTGTATGGTGGGAAGGGATGAAGGATAAATTAAAAGCTATAATAATAGCATTCGCAAAACGGAGAGGGAAAGAGAGGGTGAGGGAGGAAAGGGATTTGCAGAAAAGGTTAGTAATAGAACAGGAGAGAGTTGATAATATTCCAGGGCATGATTTAACAGAGTATTTGAGGGTGAGGGAAGATTTGAGGGAGTTAGAGAAGAGAAAGTGTGAAGGTGCTTTAGTAAGGAGTAGAGCAAGGTATGTGGTTGAGGGGGAAAGGAGTACAGCATTCTTTTTAGGTTTAGAGAAGAGACAGAAAGAGAAAGGGAAAATTAAGGAATTAGAGAATGATAAAGGTGAAATAATAACAGACTTAGTGGGAATAATGGATACTGTGCAGTCATTTTATACAGACCTATATACATCTGGGGGTGTGAATGAGGAATGTATGAATAAAGTATTAGAAGCAGTGGAAGCTAGGGTGACAGAAGAAGAAGGGAAAATGTGTGATGCAGATCTAAGGGGGAGGTTAAGACAGCCATCATGGGGTTAAACCCAAATAAGAGTCCGGGTTCGGATGGGTTGACGGCTGAATTTTATAAAGCATTTGTTGATATCCTGGCCCCTATATTGTGCAGAGTGTATACGTGTATGGGGAATAAAAGGGTGGTTCCGGACTCTATGGGCTTGGGGGTGCTCACTTTATTGTAAGGGTAAAGGGGACAGGAACAAATTACAGAATTATAGAGCATTATCATTACTTAATTGTGATTATAAAACCATAGCAAAAGTATTAGCTAATAGATTGAATAAAGTAATGAAAAACATGATTGCACCTACCCAGGCCTATGGAGTCCCAGGGAGGGATGTGGCAGAGAATATGTGCACATTAAGGGATGTTGTGAAGGACATGAGGGAGGAAGGGGGTTTATTGTTATCTTTGGATTTAAATAAGGCTTTTGACAGGGTGGAACATGTTTTTTTTATTGAAAAAAATGGAACATTTTAGGATTGGGATTTATGAGGGATTGGATTGAATTGTTATATAAGAATGCTAGAAGTAAAGTAAAGATAGATGGATTATTGACTGACTCCTTCCCTTTGGGTAGATCAATAAGACAAGGGTGTCCACTGTCAGCATTGCTATATAGCATATCTGTGGAGCCATTGGCAGCTTATATTAAGCAGGAGAAAGAAATTAAGGGAATAAATATGCCGGGGGGAGGAGTTAGCATAATCCATCAATATGCAGATGACACGACATGTACTGTCAGGGATGTAAATAGTGTGAACAAAATAATGGGGTGTGTAAACATATATGGAAAGGCTTCTGGTGCAAAAGTGAATGTTGACAAGTCTGAAATGTTGTGTATAGGGGGAGTGAATACAGACAATTGTGTTTTTGATTTGAAAATTATAAAGGGGATGATAAAAGTGTTGGGGATAAACTGAAGGGAAAAGTTGTAATTGTTAATGCACTGTTAATGTCAAAATATGTTTATGTATTAGGTGTATTGAATGTACCAGAGTGGGTTCTAAAAGAAACCAGGATGTTAGTGTCAGATTTTTTGTGGAGAGGAAAGGGGGTTAAAATAGCGTATGATGTATTAGTAGCAGATTATGATAAAGGAGGGTTGAAACTGGTAGATTTGGAGGTAAAGATGAGGGCAATGAGAGTCAGAACAGTCAAAAGGTTTTTGTATGGGGAGGAAGGACATGGATGGAAAGGATACTTTAGGGAATGGGTACATAGATGTGGGGGGGGTGGGGATTATGGGTTGTTGATGTGCTTTAAAGCACGGATGTATGATAGGGTGCCGGAATTCTATAAAGAGGTGTTTAAAGCCTGGGGTAGGATATGAGTGTGAGAAGAGAGGGGAGATACTAAATGTTCCAGTTTTATTGAACCCGGTAATAAGAAGAGAGGGGAAAATGTTAGAGTCTAGGAGTTTTTGGAGGGTAGGACTGATTAGAGTAAGGGATTTTAGGTATGAGGTAGTGCCAGGGTTCCTATCAGAGCAGGCAATTATAGAAGTTGTTAGGGAAACAGATGAGGAGATGAGAAGGGGAGAAATAGTGAGCATGTATAATAAAATAAAGCAGAGTATACCAGGGGAGAGGGTGAGGAGGTTAGATAGGGAGTTAAGAGGGAAGGAGCAAACAGAGTTACCTAGGTTAAGACTAGGGAAAGGGGAAACAGTGCGGGACTTCTCAGCTGTTAAGGTGAAGAGTGCTACTGGGCACTGTTGGAGAGCAGAGTGAAGGAGCCTGCGGCAGAGAAGGTGTTCCCAGGATTGGAGGTGAAGAACATATGGAGGAATTTATTTTTAAAATATAATAGTTTAGAATGTACACATTTTGATTTTAATTAATTTATTTTGCCATTTAGCAGACGCTTTTATCCAAAGCGACTTACAATTACGAATTACAGGGACATTCCCCCTGGAGTAACTGAGGGCTAAGTGCCTTACCCAAGGGCACACTAGTAGTGGTGTGGCTTCAGGCGGGATTTGAACTCACAACCTTCCGATCCCAAGTCCAACTCACTATCCACTAGACCACCACTAGACCAGCTAGACAGCTTTCTGCTGTTGCTACAAAATATGCCCAGCAAATCTTAGTTGTTTTAACTAGCTCTCTGTATGGTATTTTATGCTCAGGCATAACAGGGTTTATACTAAGGTGGTGTTGCATCAGGTAGACAGAACAGTTTCGAGGGAGTGTGATGTGTGTGGGATACAGGATGAGAACTTAATGCATATGCTTTTTGAATGTAGAGAAATGAAGGGATTCGAAGAAAGGTTGAAAGGACTAGTGAAGAAGCATTGGGGGGTGGAGGTGGTGGGGATGCAGGAGTGGAGGAGGATGGTGGTTTTTGGGGTGGAGGGAAAGAGGAGGGGAGTGAATATATGGTGTTTAAATTATGTATCACAGGCTAGGTATGCAATTTATTTGAGGAGAAATTTAGCAAGATTTGAGGGAAAGTGGATAACACTGTTGAAAGTCTTTGAGGGATTGGTCAGGAAGAATGTGGGACTGTTGCACAAGACAGGGCAAAAAGATTTTGAGAAGTTGTTTATTAGGGATTGTGGGTTTATAAGGGTGGGGGTGGATGGAGGGTTGGAGTTTGATTTAGATTTTTGAAGATGTTTTTTGTTTTTATAGTTGCATTCATTTGTTATTGATTTACGTTAAAGGGTTATTTTGGTTATGAAGGACTGACTGAATAATAGATGGATTTATCTCATACCAAAATGGTATGGGTGTGTTTTGTTCTATTTATTGGGTTTTTAATTTATTTTATTTGAATTAGAATACAATGAAGGCTATAAAATTAACATGTATGAATATGTATAGCTATGATTGTATTTAAAAGAATATTTTTATAATAAAAGATAAAAAAAAGAAATAAAAAAAAAAAGAGCCGCTGTCTAATGATTGCAAGGTTGGCAGATCGGCAGTTTGAGCCCCGGCTGGCCACATGTCGAAGTGTCCTTGGGCAAGACACTGAACCCCAAATTGCTCCCAGTGAGCGGGCCGGCGCCTTGCATGGTAGCTTGCCGCCATTGGTGTGTGAATGTGTGTGTGAATGGGTGAATGAGAGGCTATTGTGAAGCGCTTTGGATAAAGGTGCTATATAAGTGCAGTCCATAGGTAGTGACAGAGTTCCTTTCCTGTTGCACTGAATTTAAGTTTCTCCTGAATGACCTGAATAGGCTATGCACACTCTCTTCCACATTCCGACTCTGCCATGTACTTTATTTCCGGTGTCACGTCCCCCCCACCGGCGCGCGTATTTAAAAACCATGGCTGCATTTTCTCTGCACCATTTACCGAAGCTTTCAATCACCGATGTGGGTCGATTTATCCAGGAATCTTGCGCTACCGCAACAAGTAAAAAGGAAAAGGGCTTGAAACTATATGTTTCAAGCTACATCGGAAAAGAAGTACATGGCAGAGTCGGAATGCGGAAGAGAGTGTGCATATAGACTATTGGACCAGGTGTACCAGGTGGTGTATCTAACGTGGGGTCAGGTCAGGGCTCTCACCATGTGTTTGCTGTGGGCCGAGGCGCGGGCCCTGCCCTCCTCTGTACAGGTCAAGCTCATCTTCATCTCCTCCACCTCCTCCTTCAGCATCTTCTCCTTCTGAACCAGCTGCTGCCCCCTAGAGGAAGGAGAGTGTTGTTACACCTGTGGTACAGTGTGTGTGTGTGTGGCAAAATGCCTCTCACACACACACGGTCACACACACACAGTCACACACAGTCACACGCAGTCTCTCACACACACATGCAGTCTCTCACACACACACACACACACACACACACACACACACACACACACACAGTCTCTCACAAACACAGTCTCTCACACACACAGTCACACACACAGTCACACACACACACACACGTACTTTAGGCAAGAAACTGCAAGCAAATCCAATTTCGGCCTAAAATAGCATTTTTACGCAAAGCCTCAACGCAGGCAGCTTTCCAGTGACTCCAGGCCTATACACCCAGACATCATTAGAGAGACACTGTGACCGAATGACATCTTCTACGCCAAGGAGAACCCAGAATACAATCACTAATCACATGGTGGGCTTGGTGTTGGGTCAGGGACTCAGACTAGGTAACAGTACTCAAAAGGGCTTTCACACCGCCCACCGTTCCGGTTCACGTTCTCAAACCTAGTCTGGAACCGGCCGGCGCGTTCAAACCGAAAATAAATTGGTTTGGAGCCTGAAAAATTGGTTCGCAGCCGGAACCATAAAATAGTGGTTCTCAGCGCGAACCAAAAACTAGAACCGTGACGTTGTCAGTGGGTGTGTCATATTAGGCTGTGAAGACTAACAAGAAGGTAGGAGGCAAAGCGTAATCTAATATAAATCTAATCATTAGCGATTAAAACAATTATCTAAAGTTTCATCATTCTCTCTATCTTCCTCACATGCTCAGCAAACACACACACACGCACGCACACGCCCACACTCACACATGCGTGAACTTCGTAAGCCATTTCTATTCCAGTAACGGAACAGCTGGTTAGTAAGAGAACGTGTTGAGAAAGCGTCTTTTTTTTCCCATATGAAAGTGTTTATTTCAGATACTGTAGTGGAAGATATTATCCTCATTTCCAGTGAAGTAGCTGCCATCTTGTTGTGACATTTTTGTTTATCCCGCCCCTTCATCACCCAGCGTTGATGACGCAGATGGTTCTGGTTACACTGGTATGAACCCTGATGGTTCTGGTTACACTGGTATGAACCCTGATGGTTCTGGTTACACTGGTATGAACCCTGATGGTTCTGGTTACACTGGTATGAACCCTGATGGTTCTGGTTACACTGGTATGAATCCTGATGGTTCTGGTTACACTGGTATGAACCCTGATGGTTCTGGTTACACTGGTATGAACCCTGATGGTTCTGGTTACACTGGTATGAACGCTAATGGTTCTGGTTACACTGGTATGAACCCTGATGGTTCTGGTTACACTGGTATGAACCCTGATGGTTCTGGTTACGCTGGTATGAACGCTGATGGTTCTGGTTACACTGGTATGAACCCTGATGGTTCTGGTTACACTGGTATGAACCCTGATGGTTCTGGTTACACTGGTATGAACCCTGATGGCTCAGTTGGTAGAGCATGGCGCTAACAATGCTTAGGTTGTGGGTTTGATTAAGTGTCAGATAATAATAATAATAATAATAATAATAATAATAATAATAATAATAATAATACATTAGACTTGTATAGCGCTTTTCTAGACACTCAAAGACGCTTTACAAACTGAAAAGATCGAGTAGTAATAATAAAAAGAAACAAAAAATAATGGCATGCATATACACACACTGCATGTAAATCCTATCTGGGGTTTGTATTGCTCCTTTTAATTGAGGGAAACTGATCCTAAACCTGTGTCAAAGGGTCAACTGTGTGTGTCTGTGTCTGTGTGTGTCTGTGTGTGTCTGTGTGTGTCTGTGTGTGTCTGTGTGTGTCTGTGTGTGTGTGTACACATACACTTTGGCCTGGTTCCTGAGCCCCTCGTTCTCCTCTAGGAGC
This sequence comes from Nansenia antarctica, assembly GCF_963989245.1. Taxonomy (NCBI): domain Eukaryota; kingdom Metazoa; phylum Chordata; class Actinopteri; order Argentiniformes; family Microstomatidae; genus Nansenia; species Nansenia antarctica. The sequence continues at coordinate 38,119,999 of NC_137678.1, forward strand.
CTCTGGTTGGTGTCCTCCATGGTCTCCATGGACTGTTTCAGCTTCCTGACATCCTCCTGAAGCTTCTGGTTGCTGAACTGCAGGTCGGCCACACAGTACACCAGGTCTGACGTCTCACTGTGGACGTACACGCACACACACACATTAGTGGACAAGAAAATGTACTCGCAACACGAACAAACTCTCACACACACACACACACAGACAGACAGACACACAGACACACGTTAGTGGACAAGGAAATGTACTCACGCAACACAAACAAACTCATACACACACCAGAACACACACACACACAGACACTTACAGGTCGCCTCGAGAAGCTTCCCCTCCGAAGGCCTCCAGACTACCAGAGGTCATGTTCAGCAGCATAGACCGCTTAGCTACAAGGAGAAGGAGAAACATCTTTTAACATGACTACTCATTTAGCATTACTAAATTATTGTCTGCAAATTGTCTGGATATTGCTAATTGTAGTCTTATTTGTCACTTATTGTCACTTTTTTTTAATCTTGAATTATGCCTATTGCCTTATTGTCTTGTGCTGCAATGTCGGGAACCGAAGCCTAAGAATTTTACTCTCACACTTATGTAATATCGTGCCGTAACAATAAACTTGAAACATGAACCTTAAAAGAGGAAACACTGTAGAAAACCACAACCCTGTTGATAAACAACAAAGAACAAAGGCATCAAACAAAATCCCCTTCATTTAAGTATTTATCAAGGAAAGTGGTCTTAGCAACAATTGTCACGGTTGTCATATGACCCAGAGAAGCGTGCGTGTCATATGAGCGAAAACAACTCACACACGGTCACACACACACACAATATGATTCATGTACTTTCGATAGGAAACTGCATGCAAATCCGATTTCGGCCTAAAATAGCATTAAAACTCACCTGATAGGCTGTCTATGAGCCTGACTGACTCCTGAGTCTGGTCTTCCTCTGCCGTGTCCTCCCTGAGGTGGGGCGGTACAGTGACCAACATCAGAGAATAACGCAGGTTCCGAAAACTGTACACAGCTGTGTGTGTGGGTGTGTGTGTGTGTGTGTATGGATCTGTTACAAAAGCTGCTTCGATAGACAATCAAGTCTTTGATGACCATGTATGGTAGTGGGTAGGGACTAGGGGGGTAGGGTGCTGCTGCTATGCAGTGGCGACATTGATAAGAGGAAAGGAGGGACATAGATTCCATCCAAAAGGGTCAAGGTCACTAGAATAGAGAATAGAAGGGTCTAAGGACTAGGGTGTAGGACTAGGGATGAGGGGGTAGGGACTAGGGGGTTTGATTAGGTGTTGCGCTCCAGACCTTACCCGTTGTTGCGGCAGTCGTCGATCCACTCCTTCATGATGCCGTGGTAGGTGTCCAGGTCGATGGACACATCCTTGTGCTCCGGGTCCAGCATGTTGCAGAGCTCATCCAGACCGCTGTCCTCTGAGCTACGACTGGTGGTGTGGCGCAGGTAATCCACAATCCGGGACACATATACCTTACCTGGGAGAGGGAGAGAGGGGGGTGGGGTGAAGGTTACCACCTCTACCGCCATCATCACCACCACGGTTATGTATGGGTTCACTATGGCTGTTGACCGGGACATCGTCAGACACAGAAGCCATAGCTTCCCTTCTCCAACAAACAGCTTTTAGAAAATCAGTTCAGCTCTTCTTCAGACAAGGAATGGTAAAATGGTAAATGGACTGCACTTATATAGCGCCTTTTTTGCTGCTCCAAAGCTGCTCCAAAGCGCTTTACAACAGCCTCTCATTCACCCATTCACACACACATTCACACACCAATGGCGGCAAGCTGCCATGCAAAGCGCTGGCCCGCTCAATGGGAGCAATTTTGGGCGGTTTGAGCCCCAGCTGGCCACATGTCAAAGTGTTCTTGGGCAAGACACTGAACTCCAAATTGCTCCCAGTGAGCGGGCCGGCGCCTTGCATGGTAGCTTGGCCGCCATTGGTGTGTGAATGTGTGTGTGAATGGGTGAATGAGAGGCCATTGTAAAGCACTTTGGATAAAGGCGCTATATAAGTGCAGTCCATTTACCATTTACCAAGGAGGTGGTCTGAGGTAGCCAGTGTTCTGATGGCATCCAGCGCCCCATTAACCAGAAACAGTACGCAATACGCCTGCTGTAGATAGATACTGTACATACAACACAACTACCTCACTGTACTAACTACCTAACTGTACATAACTCAACTGTATACAGCCCATAACTGTGTATACCTCTAAACTAAACTGATGTTTACAATACTACCTCTGTTCTTACTGTATTGCATAGTTACCCATCACTACCATTCTTGTTCTATTTATATCATGTTCTTATATCACTATTTGCACTTTTGGTTGGATGCTAAACTGCATTTCGTTGTATAGTACTGGCACTCTGCGATGACAATAAAGTTGAATCTAATCTAATGTGTGTGTACCTCGGCGCTGTGTGTCACAGGAATGGAAGATGGTGTCGAGCAGATCCTCCTCACAGATGAGGCTGACCTCATCCATTGTCTCCTTCCCGGCTTCAGAGGAGAACATGGTCCCTACACACACACACACACACCAAAAGCAGCCATCAAATAAACACATGATCTACATGCGGTACAGAGCTCTGCTTCTAGTTGAAAGAAAGGTCACCAGGAAGAGTACTTGCATTGTTCAGTGACGTCATCATTTCACAGTAATTCAATCACATGCAGAAATGACCCTTAATATGAGATAATCATGTAGGGAACACACACACACACACACACACACACACAGAGACACTCACACAGAGACACACACACACACACACACACCTATCTGTTCCCTACCTTCCCCCATGGAGAGCCTCTTGACCACCAGGGGGCAGGGCAGCTCACACTCCAGCAGGGTGGAGGAATCAGACACACACACACAGAGACACACACACACACACACACCTATCTGTTCCCTACCTTCCCCCATGGAGAGCCTCTTGACCACCAGGGGGCAGGGCAGCTCACACTCCAGCAGGGTGGAGGAATCAGACGAGCAGAAGTTGAGGTTGTAGGAGAGCAGGCCGTGTGTGGGCGGCTGAGTGTGTGCGCGCGACACAGACTGACTCCCCGCTCGCTCGCCGTCCGGCCCCCTCCTCTCGGGCTGGGTGAACTGGGGGCTGCGGGGGAGACTGTAGGGAGTGTCTCTGGTCTGGGGGGCCGGGGTGGAGCTGGTCCGCTGCCACACCCTGGCCTGAGCCTGCCCCGACCCTGACCCGAACCCAGTACCCCTCCATTCCCCTAGGGTACTGTGGATGCTATAGGTGGCGTTGGCGGGGTTAGGGAGGCTATAGGTGGTGTTGGTGGGGGTAGGGACGCTATAGGTGGCGTTGGCAGGGGTAGGGACACTATAGGTGGCGTTGACGGGGGTAGGGATGTTGCAGGCTGGCGTGGAGAGGGTGGAGGGGCAGAGGGGGGGCCAGGGGGTGCTGGCGAGGGGCCTCGGTGAACCCTTAGGGGTCAACATGGCCTCCCCCTCCACCTCTCCTTCTCCTTCTCCTCGGACGGCGCGCTTGTTCAGGATGGCCTCCAGGTTGCAGCGCAGCCCGGACTGGGGGCTGTCGTAGCTGCTGGAGCGGAACTTGGGGATCTGGAAGGGCGAGTTGGGCGAGTAGGCCTCACTGCCGCGGCGCTGGATGGTTTGCAGCTTGCGGCAGATGCTGTCCACGGGGTTGTGGCGTCTCTGGGTGGTGCAGTGCATGCTGGGACAGGCAGGGAGAACAGGCCGAGAATACCTTTTAGTGGATTAACATACATGTATGTATGGTTATGGATGGACAAATCACACATAGACACAAAATGTAGTATCAAATAGGCCTACATTATTTCTTTCTTTCATTCATTCATTCATTCATTCATTCATTCAACGCATGAATTGCTACACATTTCGAGTGGTCAAGGGCATCTTATCAATAGGATAATATGCAAATAGGCTATAGGCTACCGGGGCTTCCCTACCTGAGTGAACTCAGGACGGAGAGACTATTTATACAATGACACAGTTATCAGTATTCTATGCAAAATGAGTCTACTACACAACATTTTCCCTCTACACAACAAAGTCAGCGTATGCTGAACACAACCTTTGTTGATAAACAAACTAATATTTGTGATAACGGGTGACAAGCCCCAGAGTATCAGAACTTGTTAACATTTGGAGGAAAAAGACATCACTCATGCCTATTTCAACGACGCCAATTAATTCCTTGTCAATTAAATCAAGTGGCGTTTATTTGCGTTGAAACATCGACCTGCCTGTAGTTACCTTGCACTCTTTCTGTGCGTGTATATTCCGCGTAGAACTCTCAATTGGTGTCAATTCTTGTGTCAAGCCTAGTCAAACAAAACTCAGCTGTTTCAATCACACGGGTTTTCAATTGCAGCGCTAGAAAGTGACGTGGGGCATTTAAAAGCTGCAGCACGCATCTCAAACCAAGCCAACATTGCCCCCATGTGGTCAAGATAGTTATAACACTCATTTACAACGTCAGATGTGAGAAGTCACCTATTGTGCACCTACGGAATGGTTTATTTTGTTCAACATGAAAACCTGATAATAACATGTATTTATAATGCACTGTTGGAGATGTGTATGTGAACTGGATGACGGTAAAAGTGAGTGTTGTCAATTACATTTCTTATTGTATGAATAGTAGGCCTACAATTGTTAACTCAGTAGGCCTTCATACCCAGTAGCCTGTCCACATCAATGAGTGATTTGTGAGATAATTGTAAGCAGATAAATAAAGGGTTAGGGTTATAAAAGAGACTTTCAAGTCTGTCCATAAAGGGTTAGGGTCCATAAAGAGACTTTCAAGTCTGTCAGCGACAGGGAATTATGTATGTAATCGGCCTGGGGATGCACCCACAAGAAACCACACAGACTTACAGACACCGTGGCCTGGGCTGCTTGTGTTGACTTAACTTAACTGTTGACCAGCCTTTAGTGTGTCACCATTACAAAGATCCGTCGAACAAGCTGTGGAATGTTTCAGACATGTTGATTTAATGGGTAACCCTCCTTGTGTTACTGTTTATATCAACGCTAGCATGCTTCTGATGAGTCTCTAACGTAGTATGATCAATCATTACCAGGTTTCTACACAACACATGTTTTATTTGGGGCAATTCATTGCTTATAGGCAGCAAGACAGATTCATATTAAAAGTTCTATACAATGATGTATTTAGTTTGTAGCCACACAATACAGTGACACATGAGGGCTCAGGAATTGTTGGACTATCTATGTGGCTTGGCCCTTTCACTGTGTGTGTGTGTGTGTGTGTGTGTGTGTGTGTGTGTGTGTGTGTGTGTGTGTGTGTGTGTGTGTGTGAACCATTAATAATGTAGGTGTGTAACCTGTGTGTCCACATTCTGTGGACGTTCTCCAATCGCCTGTCTCCTCCCCTCTAGCCTTCCGTTATAACCTTGGTTTGCAGGGTCATGTCGGGACTCCCTTCCCAAATACTCAAGCAGCAATGATGTCCAAGGTATGTTCACTATTAGGAACACTTGTAGAAATCCTATTTGAAGAACCCTTTCTAGAGAGATGATAGCCTACTACATTCACACCAAAATATGTTCTTCTACAGAGACAGGAAATAAGGAATTATAACCCGTTTTTGGTTCTAGGTTCTATTCCATTGGTTCTATTTTTGCGAGTGTGTAGCCTGCTTGTAAATAATTGATAAAGAAACGTTTCTTATGCTGAAATAGGACAATACTGTTCAAACAATAATGATAATGTTCATACTGTATGGTCTAAGCCCTGTTGTGTGACTCCTCTCAGGCTGTACGCGTGACTGTCCATAACCCCATAATAACATGTTGCCTATATGGAGGTATTCAGCACGAGTAGGCCTACGTGGCCAATGGATGATGGATCACATAGGTTATGGCACATTTGTGGAAAAGAAATAACCTTATTGTTGGCTTGCGCGTGCCACTGATCCGACAGTAGGCCTACAAGAGTCTGATGGTGAACAAATAAAAAAATTATCTGTAAGCGGTTTATCGCTCTCGGAGACAGAGACGCGCCTCGGGTTGACATAGTCGTCATGGCGAGTGTTGCAGTCGTCCCCTCATCAGCAGCCAGCGCGTCTCTCAAGGTAAAAGAAAACCCCGTCCCGTTAACGAATACCGGTCCGCTCGGCGGTCCTTGCGACTCCATAGGAGACGTTCTTTACTATTTCTGAAGGCGGTGGGATACGAAGTCCCTACGCAGATAGCTCTTCATTTAATTTAAGCCCCAGCTGCCGTTTAGCCGACACAATATAAGATACATTTATTTTAAGGGCGTTTTTTAATTATTATTATTATTATTTTTAGAGATAAGCTATTGAAATGTAATGTTTTGCTGCAACTGACAATCTGTTATCTGTCTATTATGTATAGGCCTATTGCCTTGCTCTATATACTGTAAATATAGGGCACCGCAAATGACGACACATTTTATATAACAATATCACGCAGGCGATATATAGCAGCTGTTATAGCAGCATACAGACGGATGACTGTTACCGACCTGACACTGTACCAATGGCACTGCCTTGATTGTTTACCTTATTCGGGTCGTATTTACGTTATAATATCAATATTTGAATTATCTTCAAACCATGAATTATGAGTATGGCTTTTAAAACAACCGAATTAAATAAGTTCATACGTTAATGACGTATTGACATATAAAACGTCCTTGTTATTTAGATATTATACGTTCTATTCTGTTTATTGTGAATCATAAAACAATGTATTGCCTGGCTAGTTTTTTGAAATATCGGCTCAGGTAACCCTGCGACTGTCACATTGATAAAGGGTAAAGTGAGTTGCAGTGCTGAGGAGGGAACTCTAGACTCCTGCAGTCTCTCTCAAGGACAATACCTATTCCTATCCCCATTAATATTACATCAGCAACCCACACAGTCAGTAGTCTACTTCCCAACACCACTCTCCTCTCCTCCATCTAAATGCTGTCACTTTCTTTCTCATTCTCTGTTAAACCTCTCTGTTTGTGAATGCATGATGCAATGTTTGTTTACAATCTTCCCCCAGGGCTGTGACAAAGATGTTTCCAGTAATGGCACGACTCAAAGCGTCCACAGCTTCAAGGTAACTTTTGAATTGTTAACAAAGCAACGCAATCTGACAAGCAGCATTTCTGTAGGACTCTTATATGCAGTTACTGTTGCATTCAGTTGCATCATTACTTGCCTTCAGCATGGGGTCCTGCTGCAGCATTTTGATGTTTCCTGGATATATTCCAATATTCAAAAACCTCCCCCTATAGATGTCAATCAAAAGGTCCATATCACAAATAACACCATAAATCCCCATAAAAAAATAAAATAAAAAAGAAATATTCCCAGCTCAGCAACAAAAGATTTAAAATATTCCACCAGATACGGTGGAGTTGGACAGAGACGGTCCAACTCAGAGATCCATGGACAGCCCCTCCTGAAGCCCTTGGTGTGGCCCATGACCCCCAAATTGAAAGGTGTGACCCCGCATGTTGTGATGAGGCCCTCAGGGTGAGAAAGAGCATGGGATCATGGCCCTGCCTTGCCTCCCTCCCTCCTCCTGGAGGTTGTCGTGTTGTCTGTCAAGAGAATCCACTTTCCCAGATCACGCTAAGCATCTGCCTGCCTGTCAGGCTGTGTCCACGGCTGTGACATGCTCTTTGATGCTGCCTGCATGGGACATAGGCTCAGGTACAGATTAGGAGAGAAAGAGAGTGGGGGAGAGAGAGAGACAGAGAGAGAGAGACAGAGACAGAGACAGGAAGAGTTGTCATTTGCAGGGCCAATAACATCACTACAAATCACACACACTCACGGCAGTCTTTCAATTACTGAAGTCCTTTGGACGGTACTATTATACACTTTTGAACTGTGTAATTAAAAATGTTAAATTGGCAAGGGCTCCCTTAAAAATAAGGTTCACATCTCAATGGGATGACTGGATAGATGAATGAACACAAAAATCAAAAATAAACATCTTGAAATAATAAAATCGTAAAATACTTCTGGACCTGTTGGACTGGTTGTTATATCATGTTATATATGATATATTATCCATAGGGTGTTCCTGAGACTTCCTGATTGGGAAATAAGCACTAGAATGACCCTCCAAGTTGTTGGAGTTCCAAGTGAGATACTTGGACCATTATGATGATATCCAAGTTTATCCATGTTGTGACGCGTCCACCGTCTGTCAGCTTCTCAGCAGAAAACAGGTCATTGGTTGAACACTTGTTCCCACTTCAAAAGCAGTCAAAATACTGGGACCTACAAATTCCAATGAACCAAACACACATACCATTGGCCCCTCTGTAGGAACCACTGTAGTTACCAGGTATGTGTGTTCAGGTTGTGAAACTAGTTAAGTAGAAGTTAGATACTGTACATACCGTTCATACTTACATACTGTACATACTTACATACTGTACATACTTACATACTGTACCTGCGCTGTAAACCTAATCATACCTTTCCAGCACCAGCATTAGGGTAACATTTCAGTTATAAGCTATTTAGTTTGAGCCCTATTAAAAATATTTGATTTGTGTAGTAGCCAACTAAAGCACTTGGATGATAAGAATATCATGCCCACTCTCTAAACTGTGGCCTTTACCCCATTTGGCATCATAAGGAGTGGGGTAGAGAAGGAGAAAAGCCAGAGTTTTAACACTAGAAGAGCTGTGATGGGGTCACGGTGACCCCTGTGAGTATTTTTTTTAAATATCTTTGCACTCGATCAAATTTCAGGACCCTCCTTTCATGACTTTTCCTAGATATGTGCGTTCTACCACCCAGTATCCTTACATATTCAAAATTACATCAGGATAAGCTAATATTTAAAGCTATTTTGCAGTTAAATTAGAGGCAGGCTAATTTAAAAGAAGCACCCTCTAGTGATCTCTGTGTGTAAATAGCAGATTTACATTCTAAAGAGGGGGTCTATTAGATCCCCAAGGCGGCTCTTTACTAGTAGGTAATAGGCACGGCTGTTGTAAGCACTGTTGATGCCCGGGATAGATAGGTACTTTATTGATCCCTGAGGGGAAATTCAGGTGTTACAGCAGCTCAGACCACAAAACAACAACAAAGTAAGGTGACAATTGAAGAATAGGCAAAATAAAATAAAGATAGACCGATAGACATTTGGGACCTTATATAGCGTAAGTATGGTTTAACATCCTCCAGTCTGATTCTGGTCACCCAGATCGGACCAGCCAGAGGAGGAGTTGTACAGTCTTATTGAGGCAGGCAGAAAAGATCTCCTCTAGCTCTCCTTAGTGCAACATAGTTGTAGTAGTCTGTTGCTAAAGGAGCTTCTCTGGTCTGCCACAGTGTCATGTAGGGGATGGGAGGGATGATGGCCAGGAGTTTGGTCCTCATCCTCCTCTTGGCTACCTCCTATACTGTATCTAGGGTGACACTGAGGACAGTTTTCCTAATAAACTTGTTCAGCCTCTTCGCCAACCATCAGACAGACTGACTGACAGACAGCCAGACAGTCAGACTGACAGAGAGACTGATAATTGTACCCATGTCTGTTTGTGCTTGCAGTGACATGTCTGAGTCCAGGCTTCCACACCTGAGCACCAATTGGCCGTTGTGTATTTATAGTCTGTTAATCCTTCACCTTGCTGGGGTGTGAGGTGAGACAAACAACACTGAAGGTGGATTACGGCCTTATTTACCTAACCGAGGCCCTGCCGTACTCTCAGAGCTCATGTGGAGTCATTGTTACTGTCAGGATATAATCTGAATATATTCTGACGTAGTCATCGTATCGTATGTCCGATTACTCACGACATGGCAGACCACTAAACAAACTAGGCATTCAGTGCACATTTTTTATAATGAGCCTACCACCATTGTTTGTTTGTTTTTTAAAGCGATGAAGGCAGAATACAAAGTACCGGTAATCAGACATTACACCTCTTCTCTAACTCTCAAACCACCTCACTGGAAATGTATGTGGACCTCAACAACTATCAGACAGTTGGATAAACCAATGAGATAGATTTAAGGTATACAGATCAGTGGGATAAAGCCATGGAGTCTCATTTACATTTACATTTTTGGCATTTAGCAGACGCCTTATTCCAAAGCGACTTACAATCAATACATTTGAATACTAAGCATGTTTCTGTGCATTGATGTTGTTAACTCTGGCAGTCAGACAGGTGAGTGATCTGTGACCCTGTGTGAATACGGTTAGAGAAACACGTGTCCGACAGTAATAATCTGACCATGCTCTCAGCCCCGTGACTGTCGACTCCTCCCCTCCGTAATCTGGGATTACGCAACCCTGCACCAGTGCCGGCAATTCTGAGACTCTCTAATCCCACGCAGGTGTTAGCGACAGACAGACTGACAAAGGAAGATTGAGGTGGAAGACGACCCTAACAACAGATCTAGAGTCAGATGACCCCACCTCCAATCCTACTGTTAACCATACAGAGATGGAAGAGTATCTGATCCTATATCAGTGGATAGGGCAGGGACAACTGCCTAAAGATCAGCTCCAATTTGCCTGGCATTTTGAGGGTCATGTCATGCACCTGGGATTATGAACCTGGAGCGACCCCTGCTGGTGAAAGGGAGAGATTCACGTTGAACAGCAAAGCTCCGAATGTGTTTTAATGAGCACAGCACACTCATCTATGTGTAACGTTTCCAACTGTGGGGCCACTACCCACATACCATATACCTTTAGTCCTAAAGCAGTGTGTGTTATTGTATAGCTGAATCATGCGCTCTTAGATAAAAACGTTTTAATATGTACCAAAAATGGATTCTTAATTTCTCCATGTAGGGGAACCGTTTTTAGAACCCTGTAGAATCCTGTAATGTGTTTCAGTGTTCCCTTTTCACAGAGGGTTCTAAATAAAAACCCAACAGGGTTCTACATGGCATTATATATACATGTATAAGAGTGTGTATTCTGTATTCTTCCCTTCCCCAGGCAGCTGATGTGGTCATCGAGCTGTCCAAGACCCACAAGGCCAAACCTGACCTGACCAACCTGGTGTTTGGGACCGTGTTCACTGACCACATGTTGACCATAGAGTGGACCAGCGCCGGGGGCTGGGAGAAGCCTCACATCAAGCCCTTCGGTAACCTGTCTCTCCACCCGGCCTGCTCGGCCATGCACTACGCCGTACAGGTAAACCCACCTGGGTCGGCTAACGAGTCGCTAAAGTGGAGGTTCAGTAAATGTTTTTCTTCATTATTGATTATTGGCTAAAAAATGGCAGATGAACTCACTGATGCGCAATGAATGGCAGGATCCACCAGGATCAACTAGCTAACTCCACTCAAAAGGAGGGAAATAGACCTTCTAACTACTCCAAAGCTGGGTGGTTAGCACTTTGTACCCATTGTACTTTACATGTGTGAAGTTAAATATTTGGATTATAGTTATTAGTTACTATTACATGTGAGATTTAAATATTTGGATTATAGTTATTAGAAGCTCACCAGCACTGACAGGCACGCTGCCATAGCAGGGTCCTCAAATCTCGCCCTCATTTCTGATTCTTTTATGTGGAAATAGAGGGCACACACAAGGAGTTTTGCGTTTGAGAGATTTTTTAGCTTTGGTTTTAACGGCTTCTGCTGGGAGAAGTGTGTGAATGCAACTGTATGGTAAATGGACTGCACTTATAGAGTGCCTTATTCTATAACGCTTTACAATGGCCGCCGACCTTGCGATCATTAGACGCCGGCTCTACCTCCTTGCTTACAATAATTCAGTTGTATTCTTTTAGTTCATGTTTGTGAAATGAATCACAGTGATAGACTCATAGCAGGATTTCTTAAGGCTATACTATCATATACTGTTTCATTGTTCAGTGATTGAGTATAATAACACATTTTAAACATATATTTCCCCCCCTCTATGTCAGTCATACACCCTGTTCTTCTCTTCTCTTCTGTTGTGTGATCAGCTGTTTGAGGGTATGAAGGCGTACTGGTGTGCTGACGACAGAGTGCGTCTCTTCAGACCCATGCTCAACATGAACCGCATGGCCAAGTCCGCAGAGAGAGCCTGTCTGCCTGTAAGAAACACACAATATCAAATATTCGTTGATTTCTTTCTTTTTTATAACAATTTGTTCTGAACATACCATACAATCCCACTCAAGTCCCACACCGTGCACGCATGAAAGCACAGAGGAGAAACCTTGAAAAGAACTAGATACCCCCCACCCCTCTCTCTCTCTCTCTCTCCCTCCCCATCCCTCTCTCTCCCCACCTCCCCCTTTCTCAGGCCTTTGACAAGGCAGAGTTGGCGGAGTGTATCAGGAGGTTGGTGGAGCTGGACCAGGATTGGGTCCCTCGGTCAGACTGTGCCAGCCTGTACATCCGGCCCACCTTTCTGGGGACTGAGGTGAGGAGAGGTGAGGTGGATGGGAGAGAGCGGTCAGCAAAATGGTGCTGACTGCACATATCTATTCACACAGGCTTAGTGATAAGATTGAAGTGATAATGCTTGTGTATGTGTGTGTGTGTATGTGTGCATATGTGCGTATGTGTATGTGTGTGCGTGTGTGTGTGTGTGTGTGTATGTGTGTGTGTGTGCGTGTGCGCGCTCGCTCGCTCGTATGTGCGTGTGTATGTGCTGTGTGCGTATGTGCGTGCATATATGTGTGTGTGTGTGTGTGTGTGTGTGTGTGTCCGTCCCTAGCCCTCCCTGGGAGTGAAGAAGCCGTCCCATGCGTTACTGTACGTGATCCTCAGTCCCGTGGGGTCCTACTTCAGTACCGGAGCCAAGCCCGTGTCTCTGTGGGCCGACTCCAAATACATCCGCTCCTGGAGGGGAGGGACCGGGGACTGCAAGATGGGAGGGTAGACACACACACTCACACACACACACACACACACGCTCACACTAGGGGTGCAACGGTTCAGTTGGCCCACGGTTCGGTATGAACCTCGGTTTTTGAGTCACGGTTTCGGTATGTGTGTTTCATCGCTGTATTCAATACCAAAACCAGAATGAATGACCCCACAACGCAGATTTGTAGCAATCCGAGGCTTCCTCAAACTGTTGCCATGTTCTCAACTCCGCTCGCCATGAACAAACATTTGAACAAGAAGCAACTGTGCTCCAGGCCAACTCCACCTCCGACTTTGAATGAAACCGAAAACCGCCACGGTTCACGAGTGTATTGAACCGTGGAAGGCAAACCGAACCGTCCGTAAAAAAAACGTTGTTGAACCGTTGCATCCCTAGCTCACACACACACGCTCACACACACACGCATGTACGCACGCCCGCACGCACGCATGCATACTCACACCCGCGCACGCACACACGCACGCATTCACGTACACACACAAATGCTCACACACACACACACACACACACACACACACACATGCACACACACACACACACACACACACACACACACACACACACACACACACACACCACACACAGGCTTGTCGAAGAAACGATTGCAACAGATCGTCCGCGCTTTTTTCTGTTTTTTTTTGCATTGACCCCTGACCCTAATACTGTTAATACAGCTTTAAACCAGATTATTTAGTAAAGCGCTTTGTCTTTGATTGTGACACATTACCAAAGGGGTCACACACACTCGTAGGGTAACTGAGGCCAGTGGCACATGTGCTGGATTCCAATGGACACATTCAACAACAAAATAAAGACACAATGCTCGCTCATGAATCAACAATCAACATCGTTGTCTGTGTCATCAGAATGTGCTTGTGACACCCGATCATGATGGTTTGTTGCAGGAACTATGGGGCCTCTATCTACGCCCAGTATGAAGCAGTGGATTATGGGTGTCAGCAGGTTCTCTGGCTGTACGGGGAGGACCACCAGATCACTGAAGTTGGCACCATGAACGTCTTCCTGTATTGGACCAATGAGAACGGAGGTAATGGTGGTCATTTTCAGTGTGTCAGCCAATCAGATTATTAGCTTTGCTTCACTTGGCCTACTGGAATGCAGGAACTGGTCTTCTGAACCCATTTGGAGGAGTGTTCCTCAACCTTTAGCCTAGCATGAACTATGGTTGTATTATAGAGACCTCTAGTGGTCAGACTGGATACTGCAGTAGATGCGTTCTTACCTTCCTACGCAGGTGTGTCATTGAAAAAGACAGAAGTTGCTCCTAATTAAAGATTCGAGGATGTGATGTTCTATTAGTGGTTAGAGACAGCCTCCACACACTGATTTCATCACCTTGTGTATTTCTTATATGCTGAAAAATGTATGTGGAGGCTGGTGACTTCCAGAATTGAGGAGGCCAATTTTTTTTCCGCTTGCTCGCTTCACTCGCGATGGAATGTTCCCTGTTCTTCTTATCTGTCTTTGTTAAAAAATATTAATTTGTGTTTGGCGGTACTGAAGGGATTGGGACACTCTCAGGATGGTGGATGAAGCAGCTTTTATTGCCTGCACAATGGGTCATCAAATAAACAAAACAATTGGCATGAATCTCTGGTCCGCCTGCAGCAGCTATTGTCCCTTCTGCTCAGGCTCACAACATTCACCACAACATACTACATACAATCAATGACATGTCAAAAGCACTCAAACACTATGTCAATCAGACACACAACATACAATTCAGAACAATACTTCATCCATTTCTAATATTTATCCTGCAGAACAGCACTCATACGCGTGTGGCGGAAAAAGGTACTACACGGAGGCCAGGCCTCCTGTTCCCACCCATTTTCAGTGATTTGGCCAATCACATATTGCCATGAAAAAAATTGCATTACATTGACTTCTATGAGAAACCACTTTCCGACAGGAGGCCTGGCCTCCGTGTAGTACCTTTTTCCGCCACACGCGTGTATGAGTGCTGTTCTGCAGGATACATATTAGAAATGGATGAAGTATTGTTCTGAATTGTATGTTGTGTGTCTGATAAAAAATATAATTATTGCTTTTTTAAATCTCTCTCTCTTCTCTCAAATTATTGGGGAGGCCAGGCCTCCTCCACCTCTATGGAGGAGCCTCCACTGGTATGCACTTACTGCAATGTAAGTCACTTTGGATAAAAGCGTCAGATAAATGGCTTATATTCTTCTTCTTCTTCTTCTTCTTCTTCTTCTTCTTCTTCTTCTTCTCTCTTGTTTGTGTCTCCAGAGGAGGAGCTAGCAACACCACCGCTGGACGGCATCATCCTCCCTGGAATCACACGACAGAGCATCCTGGAACTCACCCGCAAATGGGTAGGAGAGAGAGAGAGAGGGGGGGGGGAAAGAGAAAGAGAGAGAGAAAGAGAGAGAGAGAGAGGGATAGAGAGAGAGAGGGAGAGAAAGAGAGAAGGAGAGAGAGGGGGCGAGAGAGAGTGGCACAGTAACAGTAATTCTTCTTCGGCGTATGGGTAGTTGTTTTTCCTCTCCACTCCACCAGGCTCGGGGCCGAGGGGCTACCCTTTTACCACCCCGAGACCTGGTTGAGGGGCTCACCCGGGCTATATTTCTGGACACCCCTCCAGAAGCCACGTCATCGTCTCGTCATCTAATACCGACAGACCATGCATCCCGTTGGGTGGGTGGTACACCGGGCAATCCAGGATAATATGGTCTGCGGTTTGGTCCTCTGCGCCACACTCGCACGACGCATTTGGGGCCAAGCCCCATCTGTGCATTGATGAGCGGAAACGCCCGACGCCGGTCCGGAGACGATTGAGCCTCACCCAGGATAGCCTTGGCAAGTCCATCCCGAGGGGCTCAGCGCCGGCGACTGGGATGTGGTCGCGGAGTTTGGAGGTGTTAGCCTCCCACTCCGCGCGCCACATATAATCCGCCCATCCTGCCGCACTGATGTTGAGATCTCTGCATTGCTGCCTAAGATCCTGTGCGGCAGGCACAAATGGGTGTCTCGACTTGAGACGCCGGGAGGGCTCCGCTGTTATAGTGAGCCTATCATGGAGCAGATGGTTATTAAGCTCCGCGGCCCGGCAGGCGAGACGTGCTGTGGCTCCCATGCGGCGGAGGCCTGCGGGCTGGATGCCTGCTAGGATGGGAAGGTTGTCCACGGGGGTAGGACGCAGGCATCCTGTCACAATGCGCAAGGCTTCGTTTATAGGCGAGTCGATGAGGCGGGTGTGGGCACTGCGACACCATACTGGGGCGCAGTATTCACTAGTTGAATAAACGAGGGCTAGGGCTGCCGTGCGCAAGGTCCTTGCGCCGGCGCCCCAGCCCGAGCCAACCAGTCGCCTCATCAACGCCACACGAGCTGTTAACTTCTTGCGCAGTGACTCGAGGTGTCGGCGAAACGTGAGCGTCCTGTCCAATGTCACGCCGAGATAGATTGGCTCAGCGGAACATGGCAGGGGAGTTCCATCTAGGTGTACTCTAAGCTCACGTTTAGCCTCCCTGTTGTTAAGGTGGAAGGCAGCCGACACCGTCTTTGCCTCGCTAAGCTTCAATCTCCATTTCCGGAAGTATGCCACTAGTGTCTGCATGTCCTGGCTCAGAATCCCCTCCACAGACTGCCAATTTCCAGCAGAGTACACCACTGCGAGGTCGTCTGCGTAGGCGTACTTCCGCGAGAGTGTGTTGGGCAGGTCATAGGTATAGATATTATAGAGGAGGGGGGCCAGGACCGATCCCTGAGGGACGCCGTTCTTAAGGCGTCGAAGCCTGCTTAGCTGTCCGCGACCGGTGGTGAGGGTAAAGCTGCGGTTACGGATGAGCTCCATGATCATTCTGACCATGTGCCTGTCCGGCAGCAGGCGGAGCAGCTTGCAGGAGAGGCCGCGATGCCATACGGTATCGTAGGCAGCCGTCAGGTCTATAAAGACGGCCCCGGCCTTCTTTTTTGCCGAAAAGCAATCCTCGATGTCTTGAGTCATAAGGGTGACTTGATCTACGGTCGACCTCCCGCGTCGGAACCCGGCCTGCTCACGTGGGAGCAGCGGGTCGACAATTGGTTCGATGCGGGCGTAGATGAGACGCTCGAGGATCTTGAAGGGGATGCATAACAGAGAGATGGGACGGTAACTCTTAGGGTCCCCTTCAGGCTTATTCGGTTTAGGGATCGCAACAACTAGGGCTCTTCGCCAGATTTTGGGGATCTTGAGTTGGCGCAAACAGGAAGTGAGGAACGCTCTCAGCCAGGACTTCAAGGCGGGTGCGGCATGGAGAATAAGCTCCGGGCAGATGGAATCAGGCCCCGGAGCTTTCCCTGGCTTTAGATGCTGGAGGGCAGCAGCGAACTCCTCCGGGGAGAATTCACCGGAGATGTAGTCACTGCTAGGTGTTGGGGCCCTCCAGAGGTCTGACACTTCTTTTGCCACAAGTCGAGACGACTCGCGGTCTTTGCCCTCGTATGACCCACTTTTCACAAATTGTGATGCGATTTTATTTGCAGAGATGGGGCAGTGACGGGGGGAGTGTCTGGACCTACCAGTGAGATTGTTCATGATACTCCATGCCTTACGGCTGGAGTGCGAGAAGTCGATGGAGTCAATGGCCTCCTCCCAGCGCTCCTGTCTTTTACGGCTGAGTCTTGACAGCAAGGCTGTTGCGAGCCTGTCCGACTCAGCTCCTGCAGGGGCCTGGAGGAAAGCACAGTGGAGCTTCTCACACTCCTCATCCCAACACGGTTTGTAGCTAATGCGACGTCCGCGTGGGATGGATTTTTTTGCCGCTTTCACCAACATGCCACAGAAGTCCCGGTACGCCTCATCCACGTTGTTAGAGTTAGGCGATGGGAGGTGCCTTGTGGATTTGTTGGTAAGGAGGCGGAAGCGTTTCCAGTCGGCCTTTCGGAAGTTCCACCGTTTCACTGGCTCACTCGGAACAAGGTTCACGAGTTTGGCCGTTGTTATCAGTGAGGGTCGATGTTGAGACCTCGGGAACTTTCCTAGCACACGTCTATCGGGGAGCCGGTTGTCAGCGCTGGCACTCGCGAATGCCAGGTCAGGGTTCGTCCCAGTGTTCCAACGACCGGAGCGGAAGCTGGCTGCGCCCTTGGGGTCGTACAACAGGGCCAGGCTGTTATTAGCTGCCCAGACAGCCAGGTTCTCTCCGTCGGGTGAGTTGGTGCGGTAGCCCCAGTCTTCATGCTGGCAATTGAAGTCACCAGCATAGATACAGGGGTGGGGGAACACTGGTAGACACACTGGTGTGATTCGCGAGGGTGGAGGTTTGTAGACGTTGATGATTTTTAGACCGGCAACGTCCACGCACAGCCACTCAATCTCCGAGTCAGCCGGGGATTGGTCAGCGAGAGTCCAGCTCAACCTTTGTTGGACAAACGTGGCGAGGCCATGCTTCCTGCTCAGGGTAGACCCAGCTAGCTCAAAGTTTGGTAGAACTAGCTTGTCTGCTGATATAACAGTAACAGTAATAACTTGCTAAGACTACAAACTACATCAAGGTAATCTGCTGCATATGAACTCTGTATGATAATTCTTTGCTCCCCCACCTCCTCCCCCCTCCTCCCCCCTCCTTTCTCCCTGAAGGGAGAGTTTAAGGTGACGGAGCGGTACCTGACCATGTCGGACCTCCGCAGCGCTCTGAAGGAGAACCGGGTCAAGGAGATGTTCGGGTCTGGTACTGCCTGTGTGGTCAGCCCAGTGGGAAGGATACTCTACAAGGATGAGGTTGGGTATTTTTATTATTATACATTATTATGTATCTTAGGGTGTGTTCTCACTAGAACATTTGCTTCACTTGGAATCAGAGTTTAGGCTCTTGTTTGCTCTGTGTCGTTTGGAGCTGTGAGAACGCGCATTCGAAGTCGCTCCTGGAGCAAACAACCAACGCATGCTCTGCTTGAAAAGGGTGGTTTCGCTCCGGTTAGAAACGACGCATCGAGGCTGTCCATAGGAAAACAACAGCGCATGCGTGTTGATCTGGATAAGAGCGGGACGAACGGACAATTTTAAAATGTTCTGACCGATCAACTACTACGTCTGTTGCTTCGATTGCGTATGTTACTTTGTTTACATAAAGGGCTGTGAGAACGCAAATCAGAGAAATAATTTATGCAACAATGTTGCAAACTCATCCACTTGCTCCGGGTCCTGATTCAGACTTTCATGTGAGAACATGACCTTATTTTTAGAATAAAATAATGTAATAATAAAACACACACATCATCAATCCATTATTCCAGTCACTCAAATACTTATTCCAATTCACAATGTTCCTCGTTGATAAGCAGAGAGGACATTTAGAATTCTAATTGGAATTTCCGTTTACTTCCTGAACTGACTGAAGCTAATAGACCCCAACCACGGGTGGCCCAATAGCTGATGAAACACATTCCACCAGAGACCAAAAGCATCTAAATATAGACAGGTTTTGAGGGCAAATTCATGCCCAGAGATGAATGCCTCATATGAATTGCCCAACAGCATGTTGTTGAATGTCACTGATCTTCAGTATATTGGTTGT
>NC_137678.1:38144441-38154441 GCF_963989245.1 Nansenia antarctica
TTCTGTTGATCCAAATAATAAATATGCACCAAACACCAGTTTGTGTATGTGTAATTATATCACTCTACCCATTTCTAGATAGGCTTGTCACTCAGCAAGTAAAATAACATGTTCTCAATCCCAAATGTACCCCTGGGACATCCATTCTAAATACTCAGTCCCAGTCCCAGTCCCAGTCCCAGTCCCAGTCCCAGTCCCAGTCCCAGTCCCAGTCCCAGTCCCAGTGCCAGTCCCAGCCCCTGCCCAAGTCTTTAGTACTTAAGTTAGACATCATTAATTCTTTCACTTTCCTCCCTGATATGAATTGCTCCTATCGTGAGAGTTTGATGGTATGGAGAGCTAAATAGCCCTGATCTGCCTCCAAGGGCTGCAAGTCTGGACCACCACCAAGCCCATCAACATAATGGACTCATAATGGAAGGCATCAGACCCGGATCGCTTGGCCCCGCACCCACCCCAACCCTCAGCTGATCGCTGATTGAAAACGAACTGTCAGAAGCCAGTTTTAGTCCTGTACTCTGTGGCTGTTCAATGAGTTGAACTGTTGAACTGTCTTTTAGGAATTTCCGTTGTAGCCTGTGTTTTAGGAACATTACTGTTTGGCAGAAGCGTAAGTGGACACTGTCTCCTTGGCCCGAGTGTGTGTGTGTGCGTGTGTGTGTATGCATGTGTGCCTGTGTGTGCCTGTGTGTGTGCTTGTGCCTGTGTGTGTGTGTGTGTGTGTGTGTGTGTAGACTAGGCTGTTTGGCTCTGGCTTCAGCCTTGTGCCCACTGGCACAGCTGGTATAGCGCCCAGTCCACCGCATCTTACTGTCTTACCCCGAGGGTGCCAAGCCCATTCCAACTCCCTCTCTCTCTCTTACCCCTTGTGTGTAAAGCGCCCAAGACACACATCATACTGCCTTTGCCCCTGGTAAACTGCCCAGTTCAACCTCCTCTCTACCCCTTGGTGTCATGCCTAGTAATACCATCTTACTGCTTAAGCATCTTGTGCCAAGCTCAGTTCAACCATCTTACCCTTGTCTTCCGCCCAGAGAACTCATCTCTTCGGTCCTGCCCCGGAGAACACACCCCACCCCTCTCTAATACCCCCCCCCCCAACCCCCCCGTCCCCTTATCCCCCTGTCCCCCCGTCTCCAGACCTAGGGTCCCTAACCCTACCCTTCTTCTCTCAGCCTGCAGATAAGATGATGTTTTTATTGTCACTCCTTGTTACGACAGCGGTGACATTCACGGGGGTGACGGTAATCAGAGGAGATGAAGAGAGAGAGAGAGGGGGGGGGGGGGGGGAGAGAAAGAGAAAGAGAGGAGTAGAGAGAAAGAGAAAGAGGAGTAGAGAGAGAGAGAGAAAGAGAGAGAGGAGTAGAGAGAGGGAGAGAGTAGAGAGAGAGAGAGAAAGAGAGAGAGGGAGAGAGGAGTAGAGAGCTGGCGTCCAATCATCTGCTGTAAAGAGCGGCATTTGGCTCTGAGCATTGCGCCTCTTTCTCTCTCCCTCCCCTCCCCTCTTCTCCTCTCCTCTCCTCCCTCCTCCTTCCCTCTCTCCCACCGCCAGGCCATGATCTGGTTTGACAAGCGCTCCGCTGTCATCTCCACTTTGTCCAATTTGAAATTCAAATTAATGAACTCGCAGCCACTTCCCGTTCTAATCGCCGTCGTTGTTGTTGTTGTCGTTGTTGTTGTTGTTGCTGTTGTTTATCTTGTCCTGTTTGTCTTCTATTTGTCTTTTCTCTACCCTTTTCTCCTCTCCTCTCCCCCTCTCTCTCTCTCTCTCTCTCTCTCTCTCTCTCTCTCTCTCTCTCTCTCTCTCTCTCTCTCTCTCTCTCCCCTTCGGTGGAGGGTGTGTGACTTCAGAGCCCTCTGGTCTGTGTGAGTTGGAAGATTGTGGTCTGAACTAGAGATGATATCATTGGATTTGGGTCACGCAAGCCTAATTAGGAAGGGCCGGAGAGACAAGGGGACAGAGAGAGGCGTGATGACTGATGATTGAACACAGAGGAACCTCCGATAAGGACCGAGAGGGACACAGCAGCGGGGGGGGGGGGGGGGGGGGGGGGGGGGGGGTGAGAGGGCAGAGGGCAGAGGGCAGAGGTGATCTGATCCAAGAAGCGGTAGACGGCCTAGCTATCTCCTTCTGTCTGGCTCTCTTTCTTCTTTTTCCCCTTTTCTCTCTCTCACCTTCTCTCAATCTTTCTCTCTCCCTCTTGGCAGTACTGCCGGATAAACAGAGGGAGAGATGGGGGGTGGGGGGTGGGGGGGGAGTCAGTGAGAGAAAAAGAGAGAGATAAAAGAGAGTTAGAGATGATGCAGGATGGAGAAAGAGCTCCACCGCCAATTCCTCCTCTCTCCAGCAGGTGGCGGTGGCAGCTTAGGCCAGCGATCCCTCTTGTCAGAGGCAGAGACTCGCTCGGCTTTCTTCATTTCCTCCCCATTTTTCCAGACGGGTTTTGGATCCCTGCCAATCAGAATGTAAATGGAAGTAGAACTAATCTATTTCCATGGTTGTCCTAATCCTCTAATACAGTGATGAAATCATTTAATCACAAATCATCATCTTCTCCTTTCCTGCCGCACAGTGCCTCTCTGCTGTTGCATTAAAATGTTTTAAATGAGAGCCGGTGATTAAGAGGAGATTTAAAGTGAGGGCTGACAGACAGAGACGGGCCCTGATGCCGTGTGATGGGTTTTGTTCAGACGAGGGACCAACATTGGGTGTCAGTTGTGGAGATGACATTATATCAACGTTATCCTCGCCTCACACATGTTATCTGCCTTAACAGAGTTTTAGGGAGTTTTAACCGCATGCACCGCTTAAGAGCTTAAAGGGCCTCGTAATGGAGGGATGGAGGGATGGAGAGATGGAGGGATGGAGGGATGGAGAGATCACACACCACAGAGGTCTCAGGTTTCATTTTGTGAATATGAATATGAAAGATATTATTTTAAAAATGTATATATATATATATATATATATTACGGTACATGTGGGAATGTGGTACATGTGGGAAAACTAGGATTAGGGTTAGGTGCTAGGGTTAGGGGTAGGGGTAGGGTTAGGGTTAGGGTTAGACATGCCAGCATGTACCAAGTCACCCTAGCACCTAACCCTAACCATAGTTTTCCCACATGTACCGTATTCCCACATGTACCGTAACATACAGTATATATTGTTTTCTTGTGAAAAAACAATATGCATTGGAAAAAAAGCTGTACTGGAATTCACAAAAGATGGGACCTAGAACACATCAGGCCCAAGCCAATGTAGCGGAGGTGGTTTGGAGTCACGTTCTGGTGATGAAGGAGTCCTGTCTGTGACCTCTAAGCCCAGATATAGTCCTCTGACCATGTTGCTGTTTCTCAGCACTTGTGAGCCTATTTTGCCTTTCAATGGGGTCATAGACTCCAAGCTGGCTGAGAATGTGTTTGCGCTGCGTGTGCATGTTACTGTGTCTCTGTGTGTGTCTGTCTCTGTGTGTGTGCGTGTGTGTGTGTGTGTGTGTGTGTGTGAGTCTCTGTCTCTGTGTGTGCGTGTGTGTGTATGTGTGTGTGTCTGTCTCTGTGTGTGTGTGTGTGTGTGTGTGTGTGTGTGTGTCTGTGTGTGTGTGTGTGTATGTTTGTGTGTCTGTCTTTGTGTGTGTGTGTGTGTGTGTGTGTGTGTGTGTGTGTGTGTATGTGTGTGTGTGTGTGTGTGTGCCTGACAGTGAGAGGGAGAGAGAGAGAGACGAGTCCTGATGGTGAGTAATGTTCTCCGGGCCTGGCGGCTGGCATGGGCCTGTCTCGCTGCAGGTGGGAGTGAGTCACCGTGCCCGCTCACACACACACACACACACACACACACACACACACACACACACACAGACTGCTTTCCGCTCTGCCAGAGGAGCCACCCAGCGTGCACTGACCACCCCGGCCAGCCAGCGGGCACGCCAGCCAACTGGCCAATGGGCTTCGGAGAGAGCCAGCGCATACCAGCACAGGAACAAGGTGCCCCTCTCTACCTCTGTTCCTCTCTCTCTCTCTCTCTCCCCCCCCCTCTCTCTCTCTCTCTCCCTCCCCTCTTTCTCTCCCCCTCTCTCTCTCCCTCTCTACACTGTAAAAAAAAAAACTACGCAGTAGAGTTAGTATTCTGAATTGTTCAGACAGGAACATTTAAATGACTATGAGTGAACGTAAAAATGTACATCAGAGGAATGGAATGGACCCCAATAAGTTCTAAACATACAATTGTGAATAAACTGAATTTGCAATTCGTTGTTGGCATATCTGGTTCGTTGGTATAACAGCAGCGCATGCGCACAAGGCAGCTCAGACCTCAACGCTAACCCTAACCCAAAATGTGTTCATGGACATTGGCTCTGATTGCACACTGTGCACACTATGGTAACTTTCCCGCACCTACCCCCTACCGGTGAATGACAATTTTTTTGCGGTTTTCCGGAGGTATTGTGCGGTAGGTGCGGGAGAGTTACCATAGCTCAGCGTAGGAAGCTCTGAACGACTCGGGGTTGGTCTCTACTTGTTCAGGAGACCCAGGCGCATAAAGGACATCTGGCTCATGTCTCTATCACAACCACAGCCCGAGCTACGTGCGACTCACGCGAAGGGGAGCAGAATATGGCAGGGCACTTTTTTTCTTCTTCTTTTTTGTGTGAACCTGAATGCAGGACACTGAGGCAGATGAAAGGTCAAACCCATGGATGGGTACATTTATTGTTTTCTGAATTTTTATGCTTAAATATACAAATGATACATGATCTACTTAAAATATTTCCATAACTTTCCAGAATAGAAATCTAATCAGTAAAAAAATATCTAAAACTAATCTAAGCAAGCCTTTAGAATATGGATAAGAAAACATACAATACTTATAGCATAACATAAAATAAAATAAAAATCTTACTATACTCCTCTTACTGTATTGTCTTTATATAATGTATGTAAAGCACTTTGAATTGTCCTTGTTGTATGAAATGTGCGATACAAATAAACTTGCCTTCCCTAAACCCTTTTTGAAGGTTTTGTCCAGGTTTCACATATCTCTGTAGTTACATGTTCAGTGAGTGAGTCTAGTTGCTGGTGACCGCTAGGACCATAGGCAGATGCCTTGTTGGTAAGTAATTTGTTCAAAGTGCTTAAAACAAATAAAGTGTGTGTTTACCTCCTCAAATAAATTAACTTAGCCCCAGCCAGATCCATATTTAGAGGTAAGTTACCTCAGGTAACTTTAGCTAGAAAGCTAGTTTAGAGTTAGTGGTAATGTATATCTAGCTGGTTAGATAACTAAGCGACCTTGGGTTCCCTGAAAGGTGCTATATAAATGCAAGTTATTATTATTATTATTATTATTATTATTATTATAACTAGCTAGCTATTTTTTTCCACCATAAATCATCTCCTGAAGCCACAACCATCTCCCACTACTGAGGCTACAGAGCAGCGATGTAACAGCTTCATTTACTTTTTCAGATGCCCAGCTCTTCCTCTCTGTCTCCCTCTGCTACCAACCCCACGCCTGGGAGTTTGCCATCTCTCCCATGTTTCACAGAGGTTCAACAGAGCCACATTATGGAAATCCTTAGAGGAATGAAATCATGCACTTGCGCCCTGGACCCCATTCCCACTGCTCTGCTCAAGTCATACGCCTATCTCCAACCTTGCCTTCCTGTCCAAGGTGCTAGTGAAGGAAGTTGCTTCCAGGATCACCTCAAACACAACAACCTGTTTGAAAGATTTCAGTCAGGCTTTCGCTCAGCCCACAGTACAGAAACGGCTATGCTAAGGGTGACGAATGAACTGCTGATGACATCCTCCTGGACCTGACAGCAGCATTTGACATGGTGGATCACACTATCCTCCTAGAGCGCTTCCACACCACCATTGGACTCTCAGACTCTGCACTGAAGTGGTTTCAGTCCCATCTCTCTGGCAGGACTGAATACGTCTCACTGGGAGGATGCAAGTCCAGACTTCTCCCTGTTACCTGTGGTGTTCCACAGGGGTCGGTTCTCGGCCCCATCCTCTTCATCACCTACATGCTCCCCCTCGGTCGTGTCATCACCAGATATGAGATGTCTTTCCATTGTTATGCTGATGACACACAGCTCTACATTAAAACTGCCCCAAGCCCCTCTGCAGCCATGTCATGTCTCACCACCTGTCTTGAGGAGATAAAGGCATGGATGAACAACAACTTCCTTCAGTTAAACAGTAACAAATCCGAAGCTCTTCTTGTTGGCACCCCAGACCAGGTTCAGTCTTCGCCCATATCACAGCTCACCATCGAGGGTCAAGTCATCCCCTTCTCCTCCTCAGTCTCAAATCTGGGGGTTAGGTTTGACCCTCACCTGACCTTCAGTGACCATATAAAACACCTGTGCAAAACCTCCTTCTATCATCTCAGAAATATTTCCAAACTCCGTCCCACTCTAACCCTGTCAGATGCAGAGAACTTGTCCATGCCTTTGACTACTGCAATCCGCTCTTCATCGGGATTCCTGGCAAAAGCATATAGAAGCTGCCATACATCCAGAACAGCGCTGCCAGGATCCTGATGAGAGTCCGCAAATACAAGCACATAACCCCCGTTCTACACTCACTACACTGGCTCCCTGTCTCATTCAGGGTTGACTACAAAGTCCTTCTTCTCACCCACAAATGCATCAACGGACACGCACCTCCCTATCTACAAGAACTCATCACTCCACAAAGCTCCACCCGCACCCTCAGGTCTTCAAACAGTTTGCTCCTCCAGGTCCCCAATACCAGGCTCCGCACCATGGGGGACCGAGCCTTCTGTTCGGCTGCGCCGTGCCTGTGAAACAGCCTTCCTAGCCAGCTAAGGGCAGTACAGAGCCTGTGGAACAGCCTTCCTAGCCAGCTAAGGGCAGTACAGAGCCTGTGGAACAGCCTTCCTAGCCAGCTAAGGGCAGTACAGAGCCTGGACTCTTTTAAGACAGGCCTTTGACTGTTGAACTGTGTTCATTCTTGTGATTTATTTTGTGTTTTTTTACTATGTTTTTAACTTATTATGTTTTTGTTTTTTTTACTCTGTAGCACTCTGAGATTCTTTTGAATGAAAAGTGCAATACAAATAAAATGCATTATTATTATTTATAGTTAATAACACTTTAGTTAGCTAGCTAAACTAGCAAAGTAGCCTGTTGTGTACCCAGGCTTGAGACAGGGTTTTATATTGTAGTAATATTAATGTAACTTAATTTACATTACATTTACAGAAGATTCCTTGTTTGTAGCCCCTCTAAGTTGTAATGAGATCTGCCCCAATTACTGCAATCTGACAATATTTTAGTTTAGAATAAGGTTGGTAATGTAATGTCAAACTAGATGTATTCCTCTATTTCAGAGACCCACATCATCAGCAGTAAGTGTAAGTCTAATGATGGATCCAACTTCAGGTGAATGCAGCAGCAACCTGCCAAGAAAGCGGCATGGACAGCATCATCCACTGCTCTGATGATGGACAGCATCATCCACTGCTCTGATCATGGACAGCATCATCCACTGCTCTGATCATGGACAGCATCATCCACTGCTCTGATCATGGACAGCATCATCCACTGCTCTGATCATGGACAGCATCATCCACTGCTCTGATGATGGACAGCATCATCCACTGCTCTGATGATGACTCACACTCAAACCTGGTGTCACCCCAAAACCTGGACTCATGGAGAACTTTGTTGAGGGCGGCAGAAATCAGAAAACATCTCCCAATTTTGGACCACACCTACCACCGGACTCCATACACCTACAGCTTTCACTGCCTTGTGGGCTAAATAAATGTAACTGTTCATCTGCCTCCGCCTCAGTGTCCTGCATTCGGGTCCACTCCCGTACAGAACGTAGGCTAACACACATTTTAAATGACAGCAGTCCATACATTAAGAGGGGATAAGGTATTAAACTACCAACAACAAGGTCCAACAAGGTCTATCACATCAAATAATAATCTAGGGATGTATAGTAATTAATTACTGTCTTTATCCAATCTGTGGTCCAAATGTTCTTTAAAGATATGCAAATTAACTCATATTTTAAGTAGATAATGCATCATTTGCATATTTAAACAGAACATTTATGAAAACATGTAATACAAAAAATTATTGTCTCAATGTAAGTAATCAACTGGGGAAGTTTCATGGTGATATCTATTAGGTAAAATGTTTTACCCATCAAAAAGTCCCCTGCCATATTCTGCTCCCCTTCGCGTGAGTCGCACGTAGCTCGGGCTGTGGTTGTGATAGAGACATGAGCCAGATGTCCTTTATGCGCCTGGGTCTCCTAAACACGTAGAGACCAACCCCGAGTCGATCAAAGCTTCCTACGCTGAGCTATGGTAACTCTCCCGCACCTACCGCACAATACCTCCGGAAAACCGCAACAAATTAGGCATTCACCGGTAGGGGGTAGGTGCGGTAAAGTTACCATAGCTCATCGCAGGAAGCTTTGATCGACTCGGGGTTGGTCTCTACGTGTTTAGAAGACTCAGGCGCATAAAGAACATGAAAGGGGTCATGTCTCTATCACAACCACACCACAGCTAGGCGCGAATCATACGAAGGGGAGCAATATATGGCAGGGGACTTTTTTAGGCAAAACTCCGGTTTTGAAAAAAAGCACTCCATACCTTTAAGAGGTGATAACCACTAATAAGCTGCCAAACCAAAAGGTCTATCATATCAAAACATAATCTAGGGATGTATAGGAATTTAAAAATCACATCTAGAATTTGCCCAGAATTTGGTAATGAAATGTTCAATTTGGGGGTTTGGCGCAAGGACTATTACAGCTATCTAGCTAGTCACGGCTACTGTTAGGTTCACGACTGTTGTTCGTTGTGTTGTTGTTGTTCATTGATTGGCGGCTTGGCCACAACTGATTTGCATATTAGCGGTCCCAAAGGATTCTGGGCCCAATTTATGTGAGTTTTGTGGGTCAAACCGTGACTGTGATGTACAGGGGAAAGTATGGGTTAGTTACAAGTTTGAGATGGTAAGCTAAATGTCTGCAATGCCTTCGAAAGTTTGACTGTTTCAGTAATCCAATGGTGGTTGACGTCCAATACTAGCTCGTGTGATTACATTGTGTCTGAGTCCTATAAATATCCCCGCTACAATATCAATCAGGAGCGTTGTTCTCACTGAATAAAAGTTGATTAGTATTGATGATATTCAGTATTGTGGCGAATATTATCGCCTGGTTACTGTTACATTCACTACCGTGTTCACTGCGTTGTTGTTGTTCATTGATTGGTCGCTTGGCCACAACTGATTTGTATATTAGCGGCCCCAAAGGATTATGGGCACATTCTATGTAAGTTTTATGGGTCAAACCATGGGGTAGTTCGAGTTCAAAGGAATAACCCAAGCAATTACTGTGCCTTGAATTGTGACTGTGTCAGTGTTCGATGCCATGCAACGGTCAATAAATGCTCTCGCGTGATTACACTTAGTTTCCACGCTACAGTATTATTGATTAATTTCAGAATGTAGTTTATATAATTATCTTGGACCACGGACCCTCATGGGGATCCGAAGTGATATAAAGAGTTTACCTCGATCAATTCTCTTCATCGATATCACATTTTTTTCACAACTTTGCATGCTATACGATGCCACCATTTTTTTCCAGAGACGGTAAACACGGCCTAAGTCACATCCAGTTTTCTCCAACTGGAGAATGTGTCATGTCCGGTTTCAACGCCAAATTTCCTCTCAACTCAAAAAAATCCAAAAAAAAAGAAATCTGATACATGAGAAAGGTCAAAGGTCAAAGATGGTGCCAAAATATTTCCAAATGGCCTAAACATATAGGTGTCCGCCTAAACATACCTGTACTAAAACAGGTACAAAGTTGCATTTGCTCACATTACTAGCATCAACTTTGGCACAAGTACTAATAAGACCCTGGAGTACTGATTCCTAGATGATTTGGGCTTGGTTATCAGGTTTCCAAGGTGATATTCACTGTAAAAGCTGTTGTT
>NC_137678.1:38159441-38184441 GCF_963989245.1 Nansenia antarctica
CTGTATAATTTGTCTTTTGACTTACAGACATAGTTCTGTAAGGATAACTCCTGGCAAAGGGGGTTTTATGACCTAGCATTTCTTTGTCTTAAGGCCATAATTATGCTCAGGACATTGTCCTTATATGGTCATCTCAGGATGACTTCCTGTGATCTACCCCCTGACCCTTGACTTGAATGACATCATATGTGGGTCTGACCTCTTAATGTGATAGGCCATTGTTTGAAACTGTATTTGCATGTGACTGTTTACAAATAGGGGGGCAGCTCTGAAAATATCTCTCTCTCTCTCCACTTCACACCAGCTGCCTCTCACTGATCAGCTCATCAGCACCAACAGCAGTTTTATTCCTTCTGTAAATCTGTAACAGCAACCTTGTTTAATAAATAGTCTTAGAATTCAGAAGTTTTACTCGTGATCTATTCCAAACAAGTTATTTAAGACAAGAAGCAACACTACTCCTGCTGACTGGGGGGGGTCTGGACCCCTTGCCCAGGGATTAGTCAGGTCCCTGGCTACTCCTGCTGACTGGGGTGGGGTCCGGCAGAGAGAAGACCTGCTGTCACCTGCTCTCCTTGGTCCGGTGGAGAAACAAGTCCAAGCTCCTTCACCCAAGCACCAACTCCTACCTTTAGGCTCTCTAACCAGCCCTATCTCCATCTAGTCTAATGTTGTGTTTGATGTCTTCAGGTTGAATTGCCTACTTGTGCACTTGCCCTGTGAGGGTTTTTAGTTTTGTGTTATGGACATTACTTCACGTAACAATTGGACATTAGACTTCCCATATCACGTGGAGTTGTTTGTAATCAATTCAATCTAAGGAATATATCTCAGAAAAAAACGGCACCTCTCTCCTTTTCTCTCTTTCTCTCTCTCTGCCTCCCTCTGTGTCTCTTTCTCTCTCACTCCCCCGACTGTCTTTCTCTCCTCTTCCCCCCCTTTCCCCCTCTCTCTCCCACTCTCACTCCCCCCTCTCTCTCTCTCTCTCTCTTCTTTCCCCCCTGCCTCTCTTCCACCCCCCTACTCCCCCCTTTCTCCCCTCTCTCTATCTCCTTGATCTCTGTGCATAATGCCCTGCTGTACACGTGTCACCCCCCGGTCTTAATATCTACCGCCATCACAAAGGCCTGTGTGTGTCCCCCTCCCTCTCCCTCTCCCTCTCCCTCTCCCTCTCCCTCTCCCTCTCCCTCTCCCCAGCCCCCGCAGCCTGAGGTTCACACACGCGTTGCAGGTCCAAAGCACCAATGTGAATGACAGGCAGACAGACAGACAGAGTGCTCAGACAGACAGACAGACAGACAGAGTGGTCAGACAGACAGACAGACAAACAGACAGACAGACAGAGTGCTCAGACAGACAGATAGACAGACAGACAGAGTGGTCAGACAGACAGACAGACAGAGTGGTCAGACAGACAGATAGACAGACAGACAGAGTGGTCAGACAGACAGACAGACAGAGTGGTCAGACAGACAGATAGACAGACAGACAGAGTGGTCAGACAGACAGATAGACAGACAGACAGAGTGGTCAGACAGACAGACAGACAGAGTGGTCAGACAGACAGATAGACAGACAGACAGAGTGGTCAGACAGACAGACAGACAGAGAGACAGACAGACAGACAGACAGAGTGGTCAGACAGACAGATAGACAGACAGACAGAGTGGTCAGACAGACAGACAGACAGAGTGGTCAGACAGACAGATAGACAGACAGACAGAGTGGTCAGACAGACAGACAGACAGAGTGGTCAGACAGACAGACAGACGGGAGGGATGGCCTGACGGCTGATAGACATGTCTCAGCCATAGCATTACTTCCTCTTGTAGGATCACTGCTACAGAGAGAGAGAGAGAGAGAGAGAGAGAGAGAGAGAGAGAGAGAGAGAGAGAGAGAGAGAGAGAGAGAGAGAGAGAGAGAGAGAGAGAGGGGTTATTTGGGAAAAATTCTGGAGCATTTGTTCGCGAGTGGCTCAGCCAAGAGCACGGCGAGATTCTGCTAATGTCAGTGTGAAAGCCACAATCTGCCAACGGAACCCTGTTTTGCAGGTCAAAAGCCTTTGAGAATTACAGAGTAGCCACATAGGCTGGAGGAAAAAGGCTTGTAGAGGCGGCCGCTAAATTGTTACCATTACCTTTTGAAAAACGAGGAGAATAGAGGAGATTCTGTGAAAATAAATGATCAAAATGGTTGTTCGTTGTTGAATTGGACTGCCCTTTTACCAAAATGTATCGCGTCCATACTGTTAATGTGGCTGAGGCCGTGGAGGGGGTAAAAAGCATGACAAGTGAAACAGTTGTGCAGACATTAGGACCAATTATCTTTCTGTGGTTTTTTCTTTTAGCTTCCTGTTTGTGATTTTGCTGAGGTATGTGTGTGTTTGTGTATGTGTGTGTATGTGTGTGTGTGTGAGTGTGTGTGTGTTTGTGTGTGTGTAGGGGGGAGGGACGTGTGTGTGTGTGTGTGTTTGTGTGTGTATGTGTGTACTGTATGCCGCGTTCTACTGGTACTGTGTTTGTGCACTATATAAAGCCCTGTTCAGACTGATAGGCTGGGCTGGTTCCGGTGGCCTGTATTCAGCTCTATATTAAGGCTGTGGGACTGGAGGCCTGGGGCTGTGGGACTGGGGGCCTGCGGCTGAGGGCCTGCGGCTGGGGTCCTCGACTGGGAAACAAATGAGTCCCCTGGGGACCAGAGTGGTGGCGAGATATCTGCTGTGCTGAACTGTACCTGGAACAATGTGGTTGTACCAGTTCTAGACACACACACACGCAGGCAGGCGGGCACGCACCCACGCACGCATGCACACACGTACACACACACACACACACACACACACACACACATAGTACACATACACAGATATATGCACAGACACACACACACACACACACTCACACACACACACACCCTTCGCACCACCTCTCTGCCCCGGCCGAGACCCGGAGGTACGGTATCAGCTGCAGGAAGTCCCACACAGCTACTTCCTGTCGGTCCCAGCAACAATAGCCATTGTTGCGTCAGTGCGCTGATAGGGAGTGACCTCACCTCCAGTCCTCAGGCCGCACCATTGAACCGGCCATAAATCGTCCACCTTTAAACGGAGCGAGTTAACGACAGATTGACGAGGTTGTGGCGCCGCTGAAAAAACCCGAAAAACAAAACTCGACAGAACAAAACCTCCCCCCCAAAAAACCTGTGTGAGCTGGAGACGGAGCAGGTCGAAAACAGCGTTGTTGTCCCAAAGTCTCATTTTTCTCTCAGGTTGATGTTTATCTGAATGTTTTTGAAGGTCTCAGTATTCCAGCATGGCTCCATCATCCTGCTCAAACCGGCGTGAAGGTTTCAGAAGCAGGCTGTCAGATATGGGGTCTTGTGGGGGGGGGGGGGGTTTATAGTTACACTGACTGAAGTTATTTTCAGGAGCATGTTGAAATATGAAGATACAGAGATATGAGAGATTTGGCATTGAGGCCACATTGGCGGCAAAATCTTGGATTGAACAGCCTTGATCGTATTGTGTGTGGTGTATGCCGATGTTCCCATTTCAGCACCCCACAGACATAAAGATTTTCGTTACGACAGACTCCAGACTCTCTGTCTAGAGTCTCGTTCCCCAAGCCAGAGATCTCGCGTGACTCTCTAGAGTCTCGTTCCCCAAGCCAGAAATCTCGCGTGAACCCATCCTTTTAATATTGCCTTTATGGATATGATTTTGTTTGTGGTTTCTTTTCTCTTATTGACATGCATTAAGTGTTCCTTGATGTTTATTTGAAACATAGATATTGACGGGAGTGGAACTATGTACAAGCCTTCTGGGCTTCGTTCCCTCCTTGCACAATCTCTTGTGTGCTAAATAAATAAACTAAACTAAAACTAAACTAAATTACAAAATAATTAAATTAAGATTATATAATAATTAAAGCACTTGGAGCCGCAACGTTTGCAGGAAAAGCGCTATACAAATAAAGTTATTATTATTATTATTATTGTCTAACATAACCCTGACTGACCTGTACGAGACAACCATGTGCGACAGGGCAAATAAAGTGCCGAATAACGAAAAGAAGAAGTCAGCTCGCTTCTTGATTGGCTACATTCCATCCACGTTTAGTTGGACTCGCGAGCAGGGTTGCCAGATGGGAATGACATTTTCCACCCTAACCACAGTCTAAAACCGCTAATTTCACCAATCAATCTGGCAACCCTATGATTTCTGGTCGTAAGTATTGAACACATTTCACATTTACGATTGCCGGCCACGCCCATTTTCCGAGCAGGTTGTCGGTAGAGTTGATTGCACAATTGAAGAGAATTGACTCTTAACACACCTCACACCACAGGATTTTGTTATAGGAAAATGTTAAGATCCATCTGATAATCGGGCGTTTTCTGTCGTTTTCAGACATCCCAAAATCGCACAGAAAATCCTTATGTGTGTACCCCGCTTTAGTCATCCTATGTCCATTATAGGCAATGGAGAAAATATGATTTCACTACAAAACTTTTGGGAAACTTATCCCAGGTCAATTATCTCTGGTCAATTATCCCAGTTATCTCTGGTCAGTTATCTCTGGTCAGTTATCCCAGGTCAGTTAACCCTCTGACCATTTCAGACCACGTTTACCGCATGTTAAAGCGGGGTACACACATAAGGATTTTCTGGATGTCTGAAAACGACAGAAAACGCCCGATTATCAGATGGCTCTTAACATTTTCCTATAACAAAATCCTGTGGTGTGAGGTGTGTTAAGAGTCAATCAATTGTCTCTCCCGACAACCTGCTCGGAAAATGGGCGTGGCCGGCAATCGTAAATGCCAGATTTTTTGGTGGAATTAGCGGTTTTAGACTGTGGTTAGGGTGGAAAATGTCATTTCCACCTGGCAACCCTGCTCGCGAGTCCAACTATAACGTAGCCAATCAAGAAGCGAGCTGACTTCTTCTTTTCGTTATTTGGCACTTTATTTGCCCTGTCGCACATGGTTGTCTCGTACAGGTCAGTCAGGGTACTACGTTAGATAATAATAATAATAATAATAACTTTATTTGTATAGCGCTTTTCCTGCAAACGTTGCGGCTCAAAGTGCTTTAATCATTATATAATCTTAATTTAATTATTTTGTAATTTAAAGGCAATATTAAAAGGATGGGTTCACGCGAGATTTCTGGCTTGGGGAACGAGACTCTAGAGAGTCTGGAGTCTGTCGTAACGAAAATCTTTATGTCTGTGGGGTGCTGAAATGGGGAAATCGCCGCACACCACACACAATACGATCAAGGCTGTTCAATCCAAGATTTTGTTTCTTCATGTGTGGGGTCTGTCTCAGATAAGATTTCGGTTAAGATTTTGAAAATCCTTTTGTGTGTACCCCGCTTTAGCTACTGCCCACATTTTTCTTTTGCTACCAATCATGAAGGTGACATCCGTCTCCCAAAAAAATGATGTTGACATTTTGCAGTTTGTGACCTACAGACTTTCATAGCCTTTCGGTAGCTGCAAAGTGGAGGGTCTGTTCAATGGGGAAAACCGCTACCTGATGTTCTGGATGGTTCTAGTGTTGAACAGCACAAACAGTAAACTTGTTGTTTTGTTGTTGTGTTCCTCCTCCGTAGAGGATGCGAGGGTCTGTTTCAGGAGTGTGTGTGTACGTGTGTGTGTGGTGTGTGTATGTGTGTGTGTGTGGTGTATGTGTGTGGGTGTGTATCTGTGTGTTTCAGGAGCTCTCCGTCCCCATCTGTACTCAGCAGCTGCTGCCAGGATGCTTCTGGGGATTAAACTCCTCTCTCACACAATCTGTCTTTCTATCTCCCCCCATCCCTCCACCTTTCCACCTCTCCATCTCTCCACCTCTCCAGCTCTCCAGCCCTTCATCTATGGACTGCACTTATATAGCGCCTTTATCCAAAGCACTTTACAATGGCCTCTCATTCACCCATTGCATGCAAGGTGCTGGCCCGCTCACTGGGAGCAATTTGGGGTTCAGTGTCTTGCCCAAGGACACTTCGACATGGAGCCAGCCGGGGCTTGAACCGCCGATCTGCCAACCTTGCGATCATTAGCCGGTGGCTCTACCTCCTGCGCCACAGCCGCCCCATCATCTCTCCATCTCTTCATCTCTCCACCTCTCTCCCCACATCTCTCCACCTCTTCATCTCTTCACCTCTTCATCTCTCCACCTCTTCATCTCTCCATCTCTCCACCTCTTCATCTCTTCATCTCTCCACCTCTTCATCTCTCCACCTCTTCATCTCTCCATCTCTTCATCTCTTCATCTCTCCACCTCTTCATCTCTCCACCTCTTCATCTCTTCATCTCCCCACCTCTCTCCACCTCTTCATCTCTCCACCTCTTCATCTCCCCACCTCTCTGCCTCTCTACCTCTTCATCTCTCCACCTCTCCATCTCTCCACCTCTCTGCCTCTCCATCTCTCCATCTCTCCACCTCTCCATCCCTTCCTCTATTCCCAGCTAACAGCTCCAGCTGGCCATGGTATGGGAGCAGAGTGAGGAGACTAGAAGCTGCACCTGGACACCCTGGGCCCAGGCTGTCACACAGTGGCCATGTGGTTCAGCCATGTCAGACTGGACCACGCTGACTGGCAGGACTGGAGCTGAGGTTGAGAGGTACTGAAATGTAGTCGCTGCAGTAGCTTAGGGCACATGGACGATTCTGATGACTGTGTGTGTGTGTGTGTGTGTGTGTGTGTGTGTGTGTGTGTGTGTGTGTGTGCGTGCGTGCGTGTGTGTGTGTGTGTGCGTGTGTGTGTCTTTGGGGGGTGATTGAGTTTTATCCCAGGCAGAATGTGTCACATTTGGCCTCCTTTGTTCAGTGTAGCAGAGCCTTGTCACTGTGGTGTTCCTTGTGTGTTTGTGTGTGTGTGTGCGTGCGTGTGCGTGTGTTTGTGCGTGTGCGTGTGTGTGTGTGTGTGTGTGGACAAGCGTGCGGATGTTTGCTGTCGCTGTCGGCTTTAGTTATTAGTCACTCCGTCTGTCACGAGACAGCCCTTTTTTCTTCAAATAATTTTTAAGTAATAAATCCATAAGCAGACAGATGTAAGCTGGGGAGCAAATACTGCCATATATTAGACATCTCCCTGGATAGCTGATGTTGGTTGATGAGCAATAACAGCAATCACATTGTCTCCGCAAAAAACCCTCCAGAGCTTTTATCTGTTCCCCTTCAGCCTGCAGATAGATAGGCTATTAAGATAGCAAAGCTAAGTGGTACATGACTCTACTGATTATCACATCACTGTTTCCTGAAATATATATTTTTTGGGGGGGGGTTCCATCATATCCAATTTAATTTGCAGAAGGATAAATGGTAATATCACAATCGATTAGATAGATCAAACATTGTGTGAGCAAAGATCTAAAGCTACTGGGATTCAGTTTGAATTTACAAAATGGCTGATAACCTTTATTAGCTTTTCTCTGCGTGTGAGTCCCTCAGCCTTGAAAATTCATTAAACAGGTGTGAGACTGCTGTGAGAGTGTGACATTTTAAAAATCTAGCCTTGGCCCTAACTTTGGCCTAGAAACAGAACATACAGGACAATAACTAAGGACATTAAAAAAAAAAAAAAAAACATCAAACATGTCGCTAAATCAATCAAACAGGCCCAAACCTTAAAATATTTAAATCTAAAATACTCAAAAAACCTTCATGTTTTGCAGCAGTTATGATTAAACACAAACACTTCTATCAATGTCTTTTTATTACTATTGTCTTATTAAATATTTTATCTATTTACTTCTTATATTTGCTTTTATTCGTTGTAACTTTTATTTTCTTACTATGCTGCTCTTGCTGTATTTTCAAATAATGTATGTAAAACACTTGGAATTGCCACTGTTGTATGAAATGTGCAATGCAAATAAACAAGAACAAACAAGAGGAACACAAATTAGAAGACAAACACAAAATGGAGGCCGCACATTTAAGGTCAATCTTCCTCTGGATAAAAGTGTCCCTACTCCACTGAGCTCTGTCATCCACCCTCTGGTGATAACCCTCTCCACCACTCAGACACACAGATAACCCTCTCCACAACTCAGACACACAGATAACCCTCTCCACAGACACACAGATAACCCTCTCCACCACTCAGACACACAGATAACCCTCTCCACAGACACACAGATGCGTGTGTGTCCCGAGAAAACATCCACACATGTCTGTATCCACTGTTTAAAATTAGCGCGTTCTATTATTGTAATTGACTGCACAATAATGCCAAATGCCTCAATAACACCAGATTATGAATCCATTATGATATGCTATAATACTGTCCAGCTGTGGTGTTTTCTCTATCCTGTAAATTAAACTAATCCTAGTTCAAACTGGACTTTGGATGTTAGTTTAGGTCCTGTGTTATCCCTGCTGACCGTCAAATCAAATTAGGATTAAATAACAGCGATATGATTGATTTGATGGTGGTTGAAATTCCATTGTAATATTTCCTTTTGTGTGTGTTGCTATGCTATCAACAATGTATTAGCTTGTTCTCTGTCTTGGTACACACATATTGATTTGTTTGAACACCAGTAGCATGTCGGCATCTGTTTAGCCTGGATTCCCCCTACAGCTGGCTGGCCTACTTCTGTAGACACTCACACGCACACGCGCACGCACACGCACGCACACACACACACACACACACACACACACACACACACACACACACACACACACACACACACACACAAATATCCTATGCCACTACTCATGTGACCAGCAGAGAGCTCATCAGATCACAATGATAAAAATAATGACAACTAAAGTTCTTCTTACTAAGATGTGGGTGCATTGGAAATATGTCACAATATTCAGCTGTGCTATGTAATGTCACTGAATATTTGAAAGTATTGAAAAATGATTTACAGGAAATCTCTTATGTTTTCCTCATTCTATTCACTTTGCACAGTTACTTTCAAAATGAGTGAATATAGGATATGATAATAGGTGATTTAACCGTGACATTATTGTCATTAAAATCAGCGATTCGAACGCCTCTCGGCAAATCACAATGCTTGTTTTTATCAATCCATTGCTTAATTAATCTGACCATGTGTCAATCCTCCTGATCCCAGCCTACACTCCCATGAGGAAAAGTGCTCCCATCACCACTAAGACTGTCAGAACCTGGCCAGCAGGGTCCGCTCCACTGCAGATCTGCCTGAATGACACCTCATGGCAGGAATATGAGCATGAGGACCTGGAACAGTTCACGTCGTCGGTTCTGAACCACATAGTGAACTGCACCAACTCAGCCACCGTGGAACGGGTCCGGGTCTACCCCAACACGAAGCCATGGATGACTGGGAAGGTCCAAAAACTGATCAAGGAGAGGGACAACGCCTTCGCAGGGAAGGGCACACTGCTGTACAGCACCACCAGGGCTAACCTAAAGCGCGGCATCCGGGAGGCCAAGGCAGACCACAGAGAGAAGATTGAGGAATGCTTCCTGAGCAACGACTCCAGGCGGGTGTGGCAGGGGGTTCAGCACATGACAAACTTCAGAGCCAACAGGCTCACAGCCGCGGAGGACGACCCCCTGCTGGCGGAAAAGCTGAACTCCTTCTACGCCCGGTTCGACGAGGGGCGAACGGAGGTAACCACAACACAAACACCACTCTCTCCAGCTCTCAGCAGCCTCACCCTCACAGAGCATGAAGTGAGACGCGTGCTGAAGGCGGTGGACCCCAGGAAAGCCTCAGGGCCGGATGGCGTCCTGGGACGGGTGCTGAGGGACTGCGCCGACCAGCTGGCCGGGGTTTTCACCAACATCTTCAACCAGTCCCTGTCCCAGGCCACCATCCCACCCTGCCTGAAAACCTCAACTATCATCCCAGTCCCGAAGAAAAGCACGGTGAGCTGCCTAAACGACTACCGCCCGGTGGCACTCACACCAATCATCATGAAGTGCTTCGAGAAACTAGTCCGGGCCCACATAGTCACACGCCTCCCGCCCAACCTGGATCCATACCAGTTCGCCTACAGAGCCCACAGGTCCACAGAGGACACCATCGCGACGACTCTCCACTCCACTCTATCCCACCTGGAGAGGGGAAACAGCTATGCGAGACTGCTCTTTGTGGACTTCAGCTCTGCCTTCAACACCATCCTTCCAGACAGGCTAGTGACCAAACTACTAGACCTGGGACTATCACACTCTATGGGCCCTATTATGCACTTCTTAACTTGCCGTCTTAAGTCTTAATTAAGACGCACCGCCAGGTTAAGACCTACCGCCACCCTTATTATGCGCTTCATACGCGCTACTGCTATTATGCAGGTGTCGATAGGCGCCCACTGCTGGCCTCTGACAGGGACATATTGCAGGTGGAAAAAGCGCTAAGCACTGAACTGAGTAGAATCTGCATCTGGCTAGCTGACAATAAACTATCAATACACCTAGGTAAAACTGAAACCATCCTATACGGATCCCCATCTAAACTCAGAAAGGCTGAAAATTTTAAAATAAAAGTGGGTAACATTAATATCACAAGAAAAGAGGATATTACATACCTGGGCTCCATCTTAGAGGCAAATCTTTCCGGAGATAAAATGGCAGCAAAAGTAATCAAAAAAGTGAACCATAGAACTAGATTCTTGTACAGGATATCCTCACTTGTCAGTAAAAACACACTGAGGACCCTATCAGGAGCTCTCATTCAATGTCACTTCGACTATGCCGTAACATCATGGTACTATAGAACCACAAAGGCCCATAAAACAAGACTCCAGACAGCCCAAAATAAACTGGTTAGGCTTCTGCTAGGCCTCAACCCTAGGACACATCTAACCGCTGCTCATTTTTTGAGCCTTGATTGGCTACGAGTAGTTGACAGAGTGCAGCAGCTTGCACTGGGCCTGGTCTTCAAGATACGCTACACCACAAAGACACCCAAGTACCTGTCAACATACTTCCAAAAAGTGAACAACGTCCACACATACAACACCAGAGGAAGCTCCACGAACCACGTTCAACCGCGTTGCACCACAAACAAGGGGTTAAACTCGTTTGCAAACTATGCAGTAAAAATGTGGAACGCCCTTCCTATAATCTTAAAGGAGTGCAAAACACTGCCCACCTTCAAAACCACTCTCAAAAAACATTTACAGGAGGCTGCAATC
The DNA here is from genome assembly GCF_963989245.1 of Nansenia antarctica. Lineage (NCBI taxonomy): Eukaryota > Metazoa > Chordata > Actinopteri > Argentiniformes > Microstomatidae > Nansenia > Nansenia antarctica. The sequence continues at coordinate 38,170,587 of NC_137678.1, forward strand.
CGTAACTGGACCCTCTAAATCAAAAATCAGATTAAAAGACCCGAACTACCCACTGTACATACTTTATGTTTTGTCCCCCGCCCCCACCTGTGGTGTATGTCCCCACCTGTCCTACCCGCTGTACATACCTGATGTTTTGTTGTATTGTATATCTAGTATTGTTCTTCCCATGATGGATGTATTTTTTATCCTGTAGATAGTAATAGTTATTTGTCTGTATTATCGTGTAGATAGTACTAGTTGTTTTTTTTTTTCCCCTGTCTGTCTTACATGTAACGATGAATTGAAAATCAAGGACCCCAATTGAAATAAGCCAGTGGCTTTCTTGGGTTTTTATCCTTTTAGTTGACCTTGTATGTAATATGTACTTTCATGTACCTACTTCTGCAAATCTTCTAATAAAGTTTTCAATCAATTCAATCAATCAAACCACACATAAGACGTAATACTCCCGTGCATGTATTACTCATTGTGGGTGTGTTCATATGTTAATGAAGTGCACTAGGCGCCCCTGCTATTATGCGATCTGACTTTGCTCCTAGCGCTAAGAAGTGGTTTGAAAAGTTCTTAAGTTTAGACTTCATGCACGTTTTGAAACACGAGCGCGCCTCCGCGGTTTGCGCATGCATGTGGGCACACATGAACACGCACGTGGCTCCACGGCAAGACGTCAATTACGGTCACAGTATAAATGCTTTATTTCAGAAGGGAGAGGCCAGCGCTGTACAGTATGTTGCCCCTGCATACTGTGCACATACAGTACGAGCATGCCGTGCGTAATATATTGACATCAACATCTGTCATTCCTGCAGTCTTCCAGCGACCCCTCTGTAATACTTCTCAACTCACAAGCGGAGGTATTGCCGTGTTTATTCAGAAAATAATGATTGCTGTGTTTATTCTGAATACTATATCACACAAGGTTGTTCCATGTTGCCAGGTGACTGTCTCCCTTCCGTCTCCCTGTCTGCAGTTGAACTTAAACCAGCTGACCTGTTCTTTCCTTTAACGAATTTGAGTATAAGGTTCCCTTGCACAGCAAACACGGCCGCTGCTACTTCTTCCCACGCCTGTTTCACCACCTCGGCTCGGGGAGGATTTCGCGCCGTTCCAAAGATTGCGAACTGACGAGCCTTGACCTCATGCACGAGCTTGTTACTTTCTTCTGCAGAGAAGCGCACTGACCTCCTTCTTAGGACTTCCATAATAGCATAGCGCTAATGACTCAACGCAGCCGGTTCTTAAAGGGAATGGCACCTGGCACGCTGATTGGGTTGATTGAGAAGACGCCCAAAACACACCCATGACTAATTTCTTTGCTTAGCGCCGGGTTTTAGGCGCCCACTACCGCACGCATAATAGCAAAGTGGCCTTGACCACGCCTCCACGTCTTAAGTTTAGATCTACCGCCTCGTCTTATTGCTTAAGACTTATGAAGTGCATAATAGGGCCCTATATGTGCATTGATCAAGGACTTCCTGTCTGACCGCCCCCAGAGGGTGCGGGTGGGCTCCCACACCTCCACAGTCCTCAGACTCAGCACTGGGTCCCCCCAGGGCTGCGTGCTAAGCCCCATCCTCTACAACCTCTACACCTACGACTTCACCCCCGTCCACCCCAGCAACTCCATCGTAAAGTTTGCAGACGACACCACCGTGGTGGGCTGCATATCGGGGGGGGACGAGGCGGCGTACAGGGATGAGGTAGAGCAGCTGAGCAAGCTGTGCAAGGTTAACAACCTGCTGCTGAACCAGTCAAAGACCCAGGAAATCATCGTGGACTTCAGGAGGAAAAAATCTGAGGTCCAGCCCCTGCTCATCGACGGAGGGAGCGTGGAGAGAGTCTCAACCCTCCGATTCCTGGGGGTGCACATACAGGATGACCTGTCCTGGAAGAACAACACAGCAGCCATCATCAAGAAGGCACAACAGCGGCTCTTCTTCCTGAGAGTCCTCAGGAAAGACCACATCGGACAGGAGATGCTGGTGGCCTTCTACCGCTGCGCAGTGGAGAGCATCTTCACCTACTGCATCTGCAACTGGTTCTCCAGCTGCACAGCCGCATAGAGGAATGCGCTACAGAGAGTCCTGAGATCGGCCCAGAAGATCACCGGCGCCCCCCTCCCCTCTCTGGAAGAGCTGTACAACACACGCTGCCTCAGGAAGGCCTCCAAGATCTCCAGAGACCCATCCCACCCTGGGTACGAACACTTTGCTCGGCTGCCCTCGAACAGGCGGTTCAGGACCATGTTCGCAAGGACAAACAGACTGAAGCTCAGCTTCTACCCCAGGGCCATTCAGGCCCTGAACACAGCAAAGACCTAGGTTCTGGGCCCTGGACAGTCTGGACGGATTGATGGCAGCTGCTGGATTGAAATCAAGTGTAGTGCTGAGGCACAAATGTGTACATTTCAAGCCTGCAAACTGCGACACTTTAAATGAATGTGCAATAACACTATGTGCAATATGACAACCCTAGGGTACATAAGGTTCAGAGAATAGGAAATGTTAGAATAGGTATAGCATAGCATAGAGTACAGCACAGTGTTTTATTTGTATAGTATAGTATAGTGGATAGTGTACATAGCCTTTATTTATGTAAACCAGCTCCTTTCCCTTCTTGTTTTTTAGTTTTTTTTTCCTAGCACCAGGGGAGCCCCCCCTCCCAAATTTCGTTGTTTGGTACCTGTACTATATCAATGACAATAAAGACCATTCATTCATTCATTCATTCATTCATTCATAATTCAATAATAAAGAACACATTATTTCCAAAGAAGATGGTGTCACCAGTTCAGTGTCGTAATTTATAACATGCTTACAGCAATTCAGAGAAACACAATTCTTGAGAGGTTGCAAATAGACGGCAGGCATGATTTCAGAGGCTGAAGTGGTTGTTAGTTGTGGTTTTGGAACAGGATGCATTGCCTTGAACTTTGCTTCCTCCATTACGTATTGTTTACGTTCGAACTACTTCCTTCATGATTCTGCTTAGAATAGAACCAGGGATCCATATTTCCGACATGGCATCAGATGATATATTAGGCTCGCATTAGTCGGGCAAAAACGTTACTAGTTACTCCAGTCAATACGGCTTCATAGCCGTGACACGAACATTATCCACAAGGTAATAGCCTATCCATTTGGCTGTGAAGCTCCTCTTCAACCGCTAGAGGGCGGATGCGCCTGCGTCTGTGCTACATTGGAGCCTTCAATCAATGTGGTAACTGAATGTTTTCTCTTATTTAAAAAATAAGTACAATAAATAAATACACCCAGCCAATGTCTCCGGATAGGTACATGTGGAGTAATTACATATCTGTTACTAATGATCAATGGAGAAGAGTCAAGTGTCTGAATGCAATGGTTCTATCATGCATGCAGTGCCATTTCCATGTAAAGTGTTATAGGTTTTGGTCATTATTCCGTGTGGCAGAGATAAAGTTGAGATCTTACTGACATGTTTGGAAATCAGTTTTGAAAGCCTACCATATTTAAATGTGATAGGCCATATTTTGTTAAAAATTAGGTTCCATTTACAGTGGCCACACATTTGCGTTTATCTCAAGACAGACTATGAAGAAAAAATGATTCTCGATCAATTGTCATAAAAAAAAAGGCACTGTCTGTTTCCACATCGAGTCATGATTTCCTTTGGGACAAATTCAAACACAATTTATCTGAAGATCGAGAGACCCATTATGCTCAATACTCTGTACCTACAAATGACAATTGAAAAGAAAGCAATGGCATAGCCATATAAAGACCAAAGCCTATTGGCGTTTGGAGGCTGGTGATGAATAGGTGTGCGCGTGTGTGTTTGTGCGCGCGCGCGTGCACGTCTAGCCGATGCGTACGTTGCTATGCATCTTTGATGGACTATCTACTGTAGTGACAGGTCCGAGTGATGTGACATGAAGGAATACAGGCAGGCGCCAGATTTCACATCCGATACAATTTACCAAGCAAACACCTTGCAGAGCAAAGGTAGCTAGGCAAATAATTATTCGAAGCGTGTGTAGGCATATTGACTATAAACTACAAGCAATAGTTAGCATTTACATCTTATTTGGGCACTACTTGAGGCAATGTTTCATTTGAAATTACAGAACAAGGATGTAAAATGTGGTTGTGGTGGTTTGATGGACGCTCTCTTCAAACCGACGTGTGGTGTGGAGCCTTCTGTTCGGGGAGAGCCTTCCGCCGCAGCCCCAGCGGGGTGTCATTTGGCCCGGGTCTGTACGAGCGCACTCAGGGGTATGGTGAGACACGCTTGAAGACATTATGGAGGATAAAAGAGACAGTCCCAGTCAAAGCGGTTATATACAGTAAACAGTTCGGCCCAGGGTGGAGTGTGTGTGTGTGTGTGTGTGTGTGTGTGTGTGTGTGTGTGTGTGTGTGTGTGTGTGCCAAAGAGGTATCAAAGAGAAGTTGCAAGGGCCAGTGGTAGAAATGAGAAATATTCAGCAGAGGATTTTTTTTTGTTTTTCACTAAATATGACATTTAATCTTGATGGTTGTAACTCATTTATCGTCGTTGAGTTGCATGCAATGTAATTGTTCAGTTGTAGGCTACAATAACACACCTGAGATAGGCCAAACTTCAGACATGAGTAGATCGCAAGGATGACGACTTATCCTCAGTCAATATAGCCTATTGCTATATAATTACCTCAAGGGGCGCTATTGAAAATGTAACTGTCTGGCTATAGTTCAAATCATATAGGCCTACTAGGAAACATTTGCAATTGAGTAGCCTAGGTGCGTTAATAGGCCTAAACAGTCAACAACTGACACACACAGGTTAATATTAGGTCAATAACTGACACACACAGGTTAATATTAGGTCAATAACTGACACACACAGGTTAATATTAGGTCAATAACTGACACACACAGGTTAATATTAGGTCAATAACTGACACACACAGGTTAATATTAGGTCATTAACTGACACACACAGGTTAATATTAGGTCAATAACTGACACACACAGGTTAATATTAGGTCAATAACTGACACACACAGGTTAATATTAGGTCAATAACTGACACACACAGGTTAATATTAGGTCAATAACTGACACACACAGGTTAATATTAGGTCAATAACTGACACACACAGGTTAATATTAGGTCAATAACTGTCACACACAGGTTAATATTACGTCAATAACTGACACACACAGGTTAATATTAGGTCAATAACTGACACACACAGGTTAATATTAGGTCAATAACTGACACACACAGGTTAATATTAGGTCAATAACTGACACACACAGGTTAATATTAGGTCAATAACTGTCACACACAGGTTAATATTACGTCAATAACTGACACACACAGGTTAATATTACGTCAATAACTGACACACACAGGTTAATATTACGTCAATAACTGACACACACAGGTTAATATTAGGTCCATAACTGACACACACAGGTTAATATTAGGTCAATAACTGACACACACAGGTTAATATTACGTCAATAACTGACACACACAGGTTAATATTATGTCAATAACTGTCACACACAGGTTAATATTAGGTCAATAACTGTCACACACAGGTTCATATTAGGTCAATAACTGACACACACAGGTTAATATTAGGTCAATAACTGTCACACACAGGTTAATATTAGGTCAATAACTGACACACACAGGTTAATATAAGGTCAATAACTGTCACACACAGGTTAATATTAGGTCAATAACTGTCACACACAGGTTAATATTAGGTCAATAACTGACACACACAGGTTAATATTAGGTCAATAACTGACACACAGGTGTGTTGTGGCTAATGGAGACAGACGTCTGAGCAGGCGCAGTGGCATAGAGCGGATGTGACAGGTGAATTAGAACGCAAGCTCAGAGTGGCGGGAAACACGAGCTCTTTGCTCTTGTCTAAAGGGTACTATTCACTTATCAGCTATCGAGTGAAAGCTACAAAGAGTGAAATAGGCTGACACACGCGCGCGCGCACACACACACACACACACACACACACACACACACACACACACACACACTCCCGGCTCCCGAGGAGTTAAACGCTGAGGAGAGGAGAGGGAATTCGGGATGACATCCCAGTTATTGCTCTTGACATTTGTGCGGCGCATATGCGCAGTAAAAGCCGCACCTAGGGGATAGCCTCTGCGGACAGTGTTTGAGTGTGTGTGTGTGTGTGTGTGTGTGTGTGTGTGTGTGTGTGTGTGTGTGTGTGTGTGTGTGTGTGTGTGTGTGTGTGTGTGTGTGTGTGTGTGTGTGTGCGCGCGCGTATTTTTTCATGAGCCGCTTTTTTTTAAGAGCAGCCAAGGACAGACATGGAGTGAATAATAAAGTGTGTCCAAAAGAAAAGTGACCTACTATGCGGTCACTCTCTTTAGACATCCCGTTATTTGACACATCCCCCCGCATCTCTCCTCGCAGAGGGACGTTCTCTACCGTGGTCTAACTTTAAAAGAGAACAAACTGCTGAGTTTCATGTGTATTTTAACAGAGCTGCGAATTTAGACTCTAGGCTATCTCTTGAACTGTGAAGGCGAATCGAACAGGACGAACACAGGACGAGGTTTGACAGCCTTTGAAAAAACATTGACTCTGCCCCGCTGCTTATTGCCCTAAGCTTCCTCTGCTCCGTACCGTGGCATTTACAAGGCAGCCTACAGTGGGCAGGAAAACACACCTTTGAACTGAGAGCGCACACGGGGATAGAGAGGGAAGCTGTGCTTTACTCATTCTAATAAAACAGTTACGTCGCCTCATCTCTCCACGGAGTTTCAACCCGCCTAGGTGAACTGTTTGTTTTGGTTCAGAGCCTCTTTTTGAGTGCGAAACAAATGGACTTCTCCCTCCCCTTGGTCCTTGCCTTTTCTAATTTGCTCTGGCGTTGTTGTTTGTGTGTGTAGCTGCCAGATGACCAGCCCTGGGATTTCACCTTGTCCTTGACAGACAGAGAGGGGGAGAGAGAGAGAGAGAGAGAGAGAGAGAGAGAGAGAGAGAGAGAGAGAGAGAGAGAGAGAGAGAGAGAGAGAGAGAGAGAGAGAGAGACAAACACACAAATCAGCCGAACAAGCACACCAACCCGACTCCCCTCTCACCTCTACCTTTCCCTGCGAGACACGCGGAAGCCGCCATCCATAGGATTCGGTAAGTGATCAGAAACCCAATCGAACTTGAGCTTTTAGCTACACACACACACAGCACAGGGATGTTTTGCGTTATCGCTCTGCGCGCACAGCGCAGAAGGAGGGGAACGGTGCATGGTCTCGCGAGTCGCTCCCCTGCTGTCACTACACCGTTTACCTACCGGGCTTAAGTCTCCATGCTGCCGCTCGTGCCCCCTCTAAGCTTTTCTCTGCACGATCAGGACCGTTTTGTGATTTTTGATTCACTGCGAACGCTGAGTGGGATTATAATGCTTCCCCCTCCAATCCTCTACTCCCGAGGGGCTGCGGGTAGCAGGCAGAGAACCGATCCATTCTAGGAGAGAGAGAGAGAGAGAGAGAGAGAGAGAGAGAGAGAGAGAGAGAGAGAGAGAGAGAGAGAGAGAGAGAGAGAGAGAGAGAGAGAGAGAGAGAGAGAGAGAGAGAGAGAGAGAGAGAGAGAGAGAGAGAGAGAGAGCAAAGTATTCGTGCAGCATCATGTTCACATCAAAGAGTCAGTAAACATAGTGTCTCACTTATCAAACTTGCCATTTCCCCTCCATTTGCAGGCTATGTTGTATGTGACTAACTATGTTTGAACAGTTTGTTTCAAAATAATTTTAAAAAAATGTTTTTTTAATTAACGTAAAGTAATTAATTTACTTTCATTATAATACTTATTATTTGATTAATACTTATTGAGTATTTCTGAACACTCATATGAACCCCATCAAACTCACGTAATCATTGAAAGCATTAAACAAATGTATTAATAGGTGTCAAAGTGAACACCAGCATAATTGATGTTTGTTTAAATAATAATAATTATTTGTTTGTTTAAAATGTGTGCAGTGGTAGTTACATGATAAACCATGTGTCAAGCACATACATAGTCTCCACTTTAAAGAAATATAGGAAGGTTAGAAATCACTTCATCAATACACATAGAATTGTTGTCATGGTTTTACTAATGTAGGCCTATCATTGTTATTCATGTACTTGTACAGCATCATCTGCCTATCAGTGATGAAGATAGGAATCGACTTCATTCTGAAATATTAATTGATTTTACTCAGCATAATACTCATAATACAATTGGAATAGCTTATAATTTCCTTTTTCAAGTAAAGTTTAGTCAAGTTTTGCAAAGTCTTGCAGAGGAAAGTCAAGCAAAGGAAGTGAGTGGTTGAAAAGACAGCGATTGATTACACACCACCCTCCCCCCCTCTACTTTCTGTCCTAAAAAAATATCCTAATAACCTCCTAGCATCCAGCTCAACTGTCACAAACTGTCCGACTGACTGTGGTGATCTGCCCTTCCTAATGAGCTATGATACAGCGTGACGCCCTGACAGCTAATATAGCAGGCCTTTCTCTCTCCCTCTTTCTCTGTCTCTGTGATGTCTTCTGGGGGAAAGTGTTTGATTGCTGTGTGGTTTGTTAAAGACGTCTGTGACGAAGTTCTGTTCGCCTGTTCTATAGTGAGCATTTGCAGAATCCGAGGCGTTACCAGTGATGTAGGAGTTGTTAAACTTGTGGGAGTTACTGCTTACTTACTTGCTTAATGGAATGCACATGTATTCAACCGTTTATCACTAGGAAGCCTGCTCTTTGAAGTTCTTCTATGCGCCTCGCGCCGTTTTTACCAAACAAAACAGTCTATTGATATAGTGTATGTTGTATGCGTCTCTGTGTCTCTTGTGTGCTACCTTCTTGGCCAGGGCTCACATGAAAGAGAGATGTAAATCTCAATATGACTTCACTGGTTAAAGGTGCATCTGCAATCTGGGATTCAAACAACAACAAAGCAGTCACCCTGACTCTTTGGTCGAACAGTTGAGGGATGGGGCTGGGGAAATGTAACTGCTTTCAAATTCCTAGACAGAGCTATGGATGCAAGGGGGAAAGGAAATTAGGTACCAATCCCAGATTACCCCTTTAAGTAAAGGATAACAAAAATAAAAAGGTTACATGATCACAGATTAGGGTTGACCACATTTTACTGTGAGTCTGACATTCATTGTCTCTTTTATTGTTGAAATTCCATATTGTCGAAATGTGTTTTTATTGGTCTAACTAATAACTGTCTCAGAATTGTTTGTTATTGCTCTGCTAAATGTATTCAACATTTCCTCTGAAAGACTCGTCTCATAACTGTTACAGATACCATACAGTGGCTGTTATTTTCGGCAGTGTTGGTAGCAGTGAATGTTCTTATCGTGATGTCCAATCAGGGATTGGTTTCCGACTACGGGGAGACAGGGAGGGAAACACAAATATGTACACATACTGTACACACACGTACATGCGCACACACACACACACACACACACACACACACACACACACACACACACATACACAGGAGATCTGGGCCACTGGGCCTGTGTGTGTGTGTGTGTGTGTGTGCGTGTATGTGTGTGTACGTGTGTGTGTGCTGTTTCCCCAGCACACTTGGTCCAGGGGTCTCAGCTGCAGGTAGGACAAGGGACGAGGAGAGACATCTGTCAGTCCTTCAATGACATAGTCTGAATGTAACTGATGAGGGGAGAGCCCGGAAGGTTCTCTACAACAGAGCTGAACGGACACACTGTTTGTCTCACACACACACACACACACACACACACACACACGCACACACACACACACACACACACACACACACACACACACACACACACACACACACTCCACAGACAACACAGGAAAAGAGGTCGAGGGGGGGGATCAGAGAAAAAATAAAACCCAAAATGTTTTGAGAGTTTCCCCCCCTGCAGTCTCTTTTTACTGGGTGTTGATCACACACAGGACAGGAAGCTGTAAACACACTCCCTAACATGTGGCGGCTTGCAGGAACATACTTCATCTCTGGCTGTGTCCTCTCCCCCCCCCCCCCCCCCTCCTCCTCTCTCTCCCCCCTCCTCTCCTCTCTCTCCCTCTTCAACTCTCTAGTCCCCCTCCATTTCTATCTCTCGAGTTCTCTTTCCCTCTCTGACTCTCTACCTCTTCTACTGACCTTCTCCTCTTCTATCATCCCTCTCTGTCCCCCTCCCTCTGTCTCTCTCTCTCTCTCTCTCTCTCTCTCTCTCTCTCTCTCTCTCTCTCTCTCCCCCTCTTTCTCTTTCTCACCTCCTGTTCTGTGTGCCTGTCTCCCGTCAGGGAGTGAGGGGCTTTCTCTCTCTCTCTCTCTCTCTCTCTCTCTCTCTCTCTCTCTCTCTCTCTCTCTCTCTCTCTCTCTCTCTCTCTCTCAGCAAGCAAGCAGCACATCGCTTGGACAGGGCTGAATAGCATTTGCCAAGACATATGAATTATAAGACTAATGGGCTTAAGTGGCTTGTCCTAACATTGTCTCCTCTTAACAGCGGCCAGGCACAGGCTTAGAGTGAATAGCAGAAATAGAATAGAAACTGAAAATCCTCCTATTTCGAGGTCAGGATTAGAATCTAGAATTAGATTATTTTTTTTCATCCGTTGGAAGCGCAAAGTATTCTCCAATAGCGAGATACGTAAGCATATGCCAGCCAGGGTGAAGATGTAAGGTGAAGGGGTTTCTTTGTAGATTCTATTATGTCTAGTTTATGAAGTTAATAATGCTGGAGCTTGACCCCCGGTGGCATGGGTTTTGATTTCAGTGCAGCTGTTGGTTTGTCGAACACTGCCTCTCTTCATTTATCGTTTTGCTCTGTTGCTTTTGAGCCTCATGACCGGCCTGTTTCAGCCTGACTCATATTGTGATTATAGACAATTAGAGTCTTATGTTTTATGTTTGTGGACTGGACGATGTGTCCTCTGGGTTAAACTCTTTCCCCTGTGGTGTTTCTATGTACACACACACACACGCACGCATGCACACGCACACACATACACACACAGACACTTGTTGGGATTGTTATGGATCAGATAGTTGAAGGACATCTGTGAAGGCTGTTGCGATGCATTATGGGTATTATGGTTGTCTGTGCTTCACTTACAAAGTTTACACACAATCTTGGCTCAAACAAAGACTCGAAAAAACTAAACCAATATCGGATACACATGCCAAACAGAGCTGTTCCGTTAAAACAGAGGCCATCTTTAACTTAGCAAAGTAGTTACTCTCCAAGTCATTTGTGCATCAACTCCAAAAACAAGCTTATTGCTAGGATCAAACAAAATCTCAACTTTCATTGTGCCAAGAAAAAAGAAAAGAAAAAAATAGCTAGCGCTGCAATACCTCTTTATTGTTATCAAAGTAACAGCCAGTGAGCTTCTCTGTGCTCTTATGGGACTTCCTCTCCAAGACTGGAGACTCGGGGGAGGGGGGGGGGGGGGGACTAATATGACCCGTCTCCACCCCCAAGCCCCCCCAGAACACATACACGGGCCCGTCTCATGCGTACCCGCATCGTTTCATTTGGAAAATTAGTCCATTCTCTCTGACCCCGTCTTTTCATCCGTTTCCTCCGCTGCATATTTTAGTCCCCCTTCCTGGGCTTGTTTTACTAATTGGTGGCTATACATGCTCAACACCGATATCCTTTGATCATCACAGATCATTACGTTTACCTCATTAACTTGCTCAATGTGATTTTTTTTTTCCTCTCAGAAATTTTAAGGGTCCATATAAAATTGGATTAATAATACATCATATGAGCCAAGAGAAAATGGAATTCCTTCGTGATTTCTCTTCACGGGCCCGTTCTCCTGCCTTTCTCCACTGATTGTGTTTCACCGCTCTGTAATGGGCAGACAGCACAATGCATGAGGAGCTGCCTCTTTACCCACACACACACACACACACACACACACACACACACACACACACACACACACACACACACACACACACACACACACACACACACACACACTGACCTGGATCCATATAGGAATAGGAGGGAAGCATGTGGCTCGTGATAATCCACTGATATACACACACACACACACACACACACACACACTAACAGTAATAATAATAATAATAATAATAATAATAATAATAATAATAATAATAATAATAATAATAATAATAATATATACCAGTTAGCTCATGCTTTTATCCAAAGCGTCTTCCATTGCAGTGAGTGCAAGTATAGATTAGATTCCATGCACAATAACAGAATAGGACTCACTCATATAGAGCTCACTCATCACCTATGTCAGTGTTACCTGTGAACGTATGAATGGGTCACCTATGAACATATGAATGGGTCACCTATGAACATATGAATGGGTCACCTATGAACATATGAATGGGTCACCTATGTCAGTGTTAACTATGAACATATGAATGGGTCACCTATGAACATATGAATGGGTCACCTATGAACATATGAATGGGTCACCTATGAACATATGAATGGATCACCTATGTCAGTGTTACTTAAGAACATATGAATGGGGTCACCTATCTCAGTGTCACATATGAACATATGAATGGGTCACCTATGTCAGTGTTACTTAAGAACATATGAATGGGTCACCTATCTCAGTGTCACATATGAAGATATGAATGGGTCACCTATGTCAGTGTTACTTAAGAACATATGAATGGGTCACCTATCTCAGTGTCTCATATGAACATATGAATGGATCACCTATGTCAATGTTACTTAAGAACATATGAATGGGTCACCTACAGGCATGTCAGTGTTACCTGTGAACATATGAATGCCCAGTACTGCCCGAGTGTCTGTGTCTGTGACTGTTACCTGTCCACACATAACACAGCGCCACGTCCTCCTCTGCATATCAACATATCTGCCCGAAGAACAAAATATCTCTGCTGCTTCGCCAGAAAAAAAACTATCATCATCATCATCATCATCATCATCGTCGTCTTTGTCGCAGGGCGTTTATTGTCACAAAGGCGTCTTGCACAATCTATTGAGCAGATTGCGTTACCGAGGAGTTTTGTCTTTAGGCGCTGGAGGACTTTCCGTGTGTTGTGTGTATCTCAGGCAGTATTGTTGTCAGAGCCAGACGCACGCTCTTCCATTATCATATAGATAACTGAACATTTGTATTCAGATGAGCGGCAGGAAGCTCTAATGTAATGTATTGTGTTATGTGTTTAAATCTGTCTCTGTGTTGTTGTTTTTTCTCTCTGTGTAATTCAGCCATTCCACTTGTCTGGAATAGTCAACACAAAAGAACACAGCGAGAGGTTGGCATGTGTGAGTTGATGCTTCCACAGATTGTATGTTTAATTTTCCAACGGGCTGCTATTTGCTATAGTCTGCCCACTGTATTATGTGTCATCACAGCTACTAACGTATTCACAGGCGTTATTGTCAGTTGAGGAATAGGACTTTGTGTGGGTGTACCTATGTTTTCTATATGCAATGGCAATGGGTTTCTATGGAAATGTGTGTGTGTGTGTGTGTGTGTGTGTGTGTGTGTGTGTGTGTGTGTGTGTGTGTGTGTGTGAGAGACAGAAACAGGAAGATGCCACTTAAGCCTCTCCTCTCAGTCTCAAGTGAGTCTATGCCACTGCAGCCTCTGTACTTCTAACAGCTCCCTCCTTCTAGGCTCAGATCCACAATCATCTAACCATCCTCAGATCCATATGTGGAAACAACTGGTGAAACCTGGAACAAGTCGCCAGCCGATCAAATGTTCAGACTTTTATTCTGAAAAATGTAAATGTTAGTGAAAATCAATGACACACTCGCTAGTCAAGCCTAAATATTGCAATGCAATGGATTTGGTGAGTAATCCCCACT
>NC_137678.1:38191941-38199441 GCF_963989245.1 Nansenia antarctica
TTGTCTGTATTATCTTGTAGATAGTACTAGTTTGTTTTGTCGGTCTTACATGTAACGATGAATTGAGAATCAAGGACCCCAATTGAAATAAGCCAGTGGCTTTCTTGGGTTTTTATCCTGTTAGTTGACCTTGTATGTAATATGTACTTTCATGTACCTACTTCTGCAAATCTTCTAATAAAGTTTTCAATCAATCAATCAAATGGCTCTTTGGGGGGGGGGGGGGGGGGGGATGGGAAGCTAGAAATAAAACAAGGTTAAGTAATACAATAAACAATAAAACAATAAAACAATAAAACACTGACAAATACAGATGCATTAAAATACTAACAGTCAGAGAGAGGGGAGAGAGACGGAGGAGGTAGGGGTGAGGAAGAGCGGAGGTGAGGGATAGCGGGGGTAGTGGAGCAGGGGTACTTAAAATGAGGCAGTGATGGGTTATGGGATGGGTGAGAGACGGTGATCAACAGGTGCATTGATCGACTATGGTTCGCTGCAGGATTTGTTTGAAAGCAGTGAGTGAGGTGAGGGCGGTGAGTTTGAGGGTGTTTTGTAAGGTGTTCCAGTCGTGTGCTGCAGCGAACCGGAAAGCGCTGCGCCCGACTACGGTACGGGCTTTGGGGATGGTGAGTCGGACAAGATCACTGGATCTTAGAACGATGACGGGGCGGTGAGAGAGGTGCAGAAGGGATGAGAAGTAGAAAGGTGTTTTGCAAAGTATGGATTTGTAGATAATATGAAGCCAGTGACAGAGCCGTCTGCTGTGAAGAGATGTCCAGTCTACAAGGGTGTACAGAACACAGTGGTGAGTTGTGAAAGGCGCACTAGTGGCAAAACGAATGGCGGAGTGATGGAGTGTGTCGAGTTTCCTGAGGGCAGACTGAGATGCCATCCTATAGATGGTATCGCCATAGTCAAATATGGGCAGGATGGTCATCTTGACAAGGGTATGTTTGGCTGCACGGGTGAAGGAGGCCTTGTTCCGGTATAAAAAGCTTAGGCGAGCTTTGACTTTTGTCTGCAGGTGCTTTATGTGGGTGGTGAAGGAAAGGGATGAGTCCAGCCAAAGGCCAAGGTATTTGTAACAAGAGACAAACTCCAGCTCGGAACCGTCAACACAGAAGATCTTAGGGGGGCTGCTGACACGAGGTCTCCGGTCGAAAAGAATGCACTTTGTTTTTTTGGTGTTGAGGAGAAGATGGAGGCGATGAAAAGACTGCTCAATGGAGGTGAGGCTGAGTTGTAGACTGGAAGCCGCAGAGTGGAGTGAAGGGCCTGCACAATACAAGATGGTGTCGTTAGCATAAAGATGGATCTGGGATTTGCCAGCTTTTTTTGCTACATCATTGATGTAGATTGAGAACAACGTTGGTCCCAAGATGGAGCCTTGAGGCACCCCTTTAGAGATGGTCAGATGGTCTGACAAGATATTTTCAGGGGCTGGGGGTGTGTGTTAGGGGGCTGGGGCTTGGGCTGGGGCTGGGGCTGTGTGTTAAGGGTTGGGACTGTGGATGATGCTAGGTGCTTATTACTCTGCCTACCCTGACATTCACAAACATAGGCATATGTCTGACACTGTCTGGAGAGAGATAGAGAGAGAGGGAGGGAGGGAGGGAAGGAGTGAGGGATGGCGGGGGTGGAAGTGGTTATGTATCGAGAGAATATAGAATACATCTCTCTCTCTCTCTCTCCTCCCCCTCCTTCCATCCCTCCCTCCCTCTCTCTCTCTCTCTCTCTCTCTCTCTCTCTCTCTCTCTCTCTCTCTCTCTCTCTCTCCCCCTCTTTCTCTCTGGCTGGAAGGAGAAGTGTGGGGGCAGAGCGTTCCCGTCTTGTTAAACTGCTGGCAGATGACAGAAAAATTAGAGGCATTTTCCGTTCCTGACAGGTTGTTGTGTTTTTTTTTTCTTGTTTTTTTTCTGCTTCAAATGGTTTGTGTCAGTTTGTTTTCAGTCAAGCTGTCTCTGCCTCTCTCCCGACGAACACAGTGTTCAGGTTTCTGTTCCCGTTGGGAGAAGGATCTGATTTATCTACTGCCTCTCAGATTCATCACAACAGGAGAGGGATAGGGAGGAAAAAATAAAAAGAAAGAAAGAAAAGAAAACAGCTCACAAAGATGGCTGCCTCTCGCTAATTATGAAGACCTACGCTTTGATTGCTTGTTTGGAAACACTTTTCAAACAGCTGTAATGATAATGATTAGTTGGCGCCGCGATTTCACAGGAGGCAAGATGAGACAATAGTCATGTCTGACCCTGTATCTCTTTTGTATTCTCGTGTTAGAGAGAGAGAGAGAGAGAGAGAGAGAGAGAGAGAGAGAGAGAGAGAGAGAGTGTGCAGAACCACACAGTGCTTATAGCTATTTTTTCCCCTTTAATCTCTGTGGGTAAGAGCTTGCATACATCATATTTTTGTACATACGTATGTTGAAGTATATGTCAAACTGTTTGTCAGTGTGTGTACATATCATAGGGATCATATCCCTCGACCCAAACTCTGACAGTCAGGGTTCGAATGAGAGGTTGAGTGCTGCTGTGTAGGTATTTATTAAGAGGAACCCAAGCTGTCTGATCCTCGTTAGAGGGGGAGCCATTTTAAACAAACACCAAACAGTAACTCTGGGTGACAGGAAGCTTTTCATTAGTGAGAGAGAGCACATCCTTGATTTCATTACTTCTGCCTGGACAGCAAAGGCGAGGGACTGACGGGAGCAGATGAGGCAGAGGTCTTTATTTGATTGTTTCTGCCTGGTGTTTGTGTGTGTGTGTGTGTGTGTGTGTGTGTGTGTGTGTGTGTGTGTGTACCCTCTGGGCTCTCAGGGATGAGCAGAGAGGCAGAGAGCTTTCATGTCAAGTGGGTTGGGGAGAGTGTGTCTTTGTGTGCATAAGCATGAATGTGCCTGTGTGTGTGTGTGTGTGTGTGTGTGTGTGTGTGTGTGTGTACTCCAGTGTAAGTGGCCATGGCTAGGAGGGGTGTAATCAAAGACACTAACGCTGATCCAGGCTGATTGATCTAGGTTCAAACTTCTGCCCCTTATGTCACTGTCTCTTGAGTCCTTCAACCAGGCTCCAACTGTGTGTGTGTGTGTGTGTTTGTGTGTGCGTGTGTGTGTGCGTGTGTGTGTGTGCGTGCGTGCGTGTGTGTGTGCGTGGGTATGTGTGTATTCATGGTTTATCTGCCTAAGTCTGCCTATTCATACTAGTGCATTTCTCGAACTTTGAGTGAACAAAATCACACTTTTGCACGCAGTAGACATACACCGACGAGCCAAAACATTATGACCACTGACAGGTGAAGTGAATAACATTGATTATCTTGTTACCATGGCACCTGTCAAGGGGTGGGATGTATTAGGCAGCAAGTGAACAGTCAGTTCTTGAAGTTGATGTGTTGGATGCAGGAGAAATGGGCAGGAGAGTAAAGACCTGAGCGACTTTGAGGGCCCTGGTCTTTATTGGGCCAAATTGTTCTGGCCAGATGACTGGGTCAGAGCATCTCTGAAACGGCAAGGCTTGTGGGGTGCTCCGGGTCAGCAGTGGTGAGTACCTACCAACAGAGGTCTGAGGAGGGACTGTAGAATGACCTTATCGATGAGGCACTTTATAAAATGAATAGTATTTATTAGGATACCATAAGGGATCAACAGGACATCTACTAGCTGTAACCAGAGGGGTGCTCCAGCTCTGCCCATGCGCAGTAGCAAGCACAGTGGCTGTTACAACGGTCTAATTCAAATGGCATATTGTAAAAGCTCTCTTTACCTTGTAGCCCTGACAACAACATAAGAATATGGTTAAAATAAACAACAATGACATTTCTATGTCTATTCAAAGAAACATTTGATTTGTTGCTGGAATGTAGAAAATAATAAGGTCATGGCATCTCATCTAACTCAATGCACATATTTTCAGAAATCAAAAGCCGTCTCAAACTGGTTTCATGAACATGACAATGAGTTCAGTGTGCTTCAGTGGCCTTCCCAGATCTGAATCCGATAGAACACCTTTGGGATGTGGTAGAACGGGAGATTCACACCTGGAAAATCTGCAGGAATTGCGTGACGCAATCATGTCATCGTGGACAAGAATCGCGAAAGAATGTTTCCAACATCTTGAGGAATCAATGCCACAAAGCATTGAGGCTGTTTAGAGAACAAAGGGAGGCCCTACCCAGTATTAATATAGTGTTCCTGATAAAGGGTTTGGTAAATGTGTATATCAGTTTGCACACAGATTTCCTATCTCTGTAAATGATGATCTAATACACTATTCACGTTTGTGAGGAGATATTAAACAACCTCAGCATTTGTGGCTGCGTCATGCCTTATTGAGGGAATATGAAGTCATCCAGTCAGTTTAGTAAGAGACATTTTGAGGTTCTCAAAGGCACCCTGTGTACGAAACCTGCAGGAAACATGACGGCACCGTGAAGATGTGTCATAAAACCCATCATATTCCCAGCATTGCGAGACAGTTGCGGTAGAAAATAGCCCAGATGCCAGTAACAACACACCGCTTACCACCCTTCACACCCTCGTTCACCCCCTACACACACACGCACACACGCACACACGCACACACATGCGTACACACATGCACACACATGCACACACACGCACACACACACACACACACACACACACACACACACACACCCACACACACACACACACACACACACACACACACACACACACACACGACACACACACATCACACATACACACACACACACACACACACACACTTATTTGTGTGTGTGTGTATGTCATGATAATGCTAGTTGCAGTTCCCTTTTTGGGTATGTCATCTACCCAATGTCAGTAGAGACAACAGGGTTCCAACAGCCAGCTGTTGCTAATTCTCTCTCTCTCTCACACACACACACACACACACACACACACACACACACACACACACACACACACACACACACACAGACACAGACACACACACACACACACACACACACACACATACGTGCACACTGCCCTCCCTAACCCTACATGTGTTATACCTGGATTAGCTGCGTGTTTGTGAGATCAAACGCCCTGCATCAGTCCCTCTCTGTTCTTCCTCCACCTCTCTCCCCTTCCATTATCTAATGTAGAGACTAATCCTCTTGTGGAATTAATCTGCTTTAACGAGGGTTTGTTACCGTGCAGACTTGGAATTAAAGCCCTGCAGAAGGGGGTGTTTGTGTGTGTGTGTGCGCGTTGTGTTATTTTTTCTGTGTGTGTGTGTGTGTGTGTGTGTGTGTGTGTGAAAAGGGGGGTTGACATACAATGCATTGCTGAGCTGTATGTGTGTTCCTTTACAAACTGTCCTCTCCTCCACCTCCTCCTCCTCCTCCTCCTCCTCCTCCTCTTCTTCTGCTCCAGCTCATCACCATGGATCTGGAGAGGAGATCAGAGGTTAAGAACAGAGAGAGAACAGAGAGAGAGGAAGTTGATAGGATGTTGATACCCTATATGGGTGTGTTTGGCTTTATAGTATAGACAGAAACACCAAGACTGTATATTTGATGCTAAACCGGTGGCTTTCGTGTGTATTAGCCGGGAGAGATAAATGAATGAATGAATGAATGAATGGTCTTTATTGTCATTGATATAATACAGGTACCAAACAACGAAATTTGGGAGGGGGGGCTCCCCTGGTGCTAGGAAAAAAAACCTACAAAACAAGAAGGGAAAAGAGCTGGTTTACATAAATAAAGGCTATGTACACTATCCACTATACTATACTATACAAATAAAACACTGTGCTGTACTCTATGCTATGCTATACCTATTCTAACATTTCCTATTCTCTGAACCTTATGTACCCTAGGGTTGTCATATTGCACATAGTGTTATTGCACATTCATTTAAAGTGTCGCAGTTTGCAGGTTTGAAATGTACACAGTTGTGTTTCAGTATTACACTTGATTTCAATCTAGTAGCTGCCATCAATTTGTCTAGATTGTCCAGGGCCTAGAACCTAGGTCTTTGCTGTTTTCAGGGCCTGAATGGCCCTGGGGTAGAAGCTGAGCTTCAGTCTGTTTGTCCTTGCGAACATGGTCCTGAACCGCCTGTTCGAGGGCAGCCGAGCAAAGTGTTCGTACCCAGGGTGGGATGGGTCTCTGGAGATCTTGGATCGGATGTTCCTCGGATCGGATGTTCCTGACCAGCATCCCATTGACCTAAAACTGACCCTCACTTTAACCCTAACTTTAGCCTAAGCCCTTAACCCTAACTTAGCCTAAGCCCTTAACCCTAACCTTAGCCTAAGCCCTTAACCCTAACCTTAGCCTAAGCTCTTAACCCTAACCTTAGCTCTTAACCCTAACCTTAGCCCTTAACCCTAACTTTAGCCTAAGCTCTTAACCCTAACCTTAGCCCTTAACCCTAACCTTAGCCTAAGCCCTTAACCCTTAACCCTAATCTTAGCCCTTAACCCTAACCTTAGCCTAAGCCCTTAACCCTAACCCTAATCATAACCCTAACCCTCACCCTTAAAGCTAAATCTAACTACAACCGTAACCCAATTATAACCAATTCAGGAATTCCAAAACTCCTCCTCCCCTTTGTGGTTGTCATGCACAAGTTCTGACGGCATAGCCGACGTTGTGTGAGAGACCGCGGTGCCACAGCCCTTGTGTTAATGACTTTAGAAGTCAGCACAGACTTGTTAAGTTAATCTAATCCTTTAGTACTTGATTCGGAGCCTAATGTTTGGGTGTACATGGCCTAATGGTCAGTTAAGCTGGTTTACCAGTTAAACAAACTCACTGTACCTTTACTGTCAGGTTCACTTTGCTGTTCCACTCTCACCATGGAGACAGCAGGACAGCCGCCTCTCTGTGTTCCTCCAGAATTATATTTTTTCTTCAACTTTGGGTCATTTGGAACCTTTTATCTTATTAAGACATTAAGCATCCCATCTGGCACTTAGGCCCTAACTCCCCCCCCCCCCCCCCCAACACACACACACACACACACACACACACAGTCTTTGTGTCCCTGTCCAACGAGGGGAGAAGGAGACATACCATGGATGTTTGTGCGCCTCTCCTCTTCTCCCCACGAGTTTCTGATCTTTGTGTGTGTGTGTGTGTGTGTGTGTGTGTGTGTGTGTGTGTGTTTGTGTGCAGTTTCTGAACTTCCCGTTGGCTCCACAGAAAAGTGTGTCACTGAGGCATTGTGATTGGTTGATCCCACGGAGGTAGGATTCCTGATTGGTTCCACAGTTTTAGTAATCAAGCGATAAATACATAAATCAATCGACCCAATCAATAAAAATAGAATTAAACTTGACTGTATGATTTGACAGGGTCAGTTAAATTTAAAACTGTGCCCGGAATTGAATTGTCCGGTTAATGCCATTACTTACACAACTCAGAGAAGGAGGGAGGGAGGAGGAGAAATATGGAGAGAGTGAGGTAGTAAGGGAAGAGAGAGAGAGAGAGAGAGAGAAAGAGGGAAAGTGGATAGCGCTGTAGGAGAGAGAGAGGGAGGGAGAGAGA
>NC_137678.1:38211941-38214441 GCF_963989245.1 Nansenia antarctica
GGGGCAGCATGAGTGAGTTCCCGGTACAGTACATCAGAGGCCTTGTTCTTATGCTTGTGTTTGTGTGAGATGGGTTCACCTCTTATGAGACACTGAAATGAGGACGTGGGTGCATTAACAATTGCATTACCATGTTAACAACAACTGTTCCATAACAGCCAGCCACCTCTGCGTGTGTATGTACAGTAATCCAATTCCACCAGACGCTAACAGTGGGTCACGCTGCTGTTGGTAATGACCTGTAGTCTCTGTTAGCGAGTGCTAGGCTAGGCTAACTGTGCTACCAGGAACAAGGTACATAGGCTACTTGACAGAGGCAATACCCCAGAGACTGCAGGCAGGGTTAAATAGAGCAATAGATCTGTCACAGATCAATAACCTAAAGGTTATCTATCTATAGGAGGACCGACCACTGTGTGCAGAACAAATGAATCATCAATGGCTCTTTTTTCTTCTTCTTTTTTTTTTACAGCGCTAGGTTGAGTTAGCGCAACGTAGCGTAGCGTGCGGGTCAGTGGGAGATCAAACCGGAGCCAAGAGCCTCATCTAACCGTCATAAAACGCACATCAATTAAACATCAATAACATGCATTCTATAGCTGCTAAATATAACAGAGCCATTTTTCAAAGTGCTGTTCAGTCAAACGCGCCGCTTTCAAGAGGGCATCATAAATAAACATTAACATTATTATTTTGTATTTTTTGCTTTGTTCTTCTCAGGTGAGGAAAAACCTCCCACTCTCCCTCCCTCCCTCCTCTCCCTCCCTCCATCTGCCCTGTATCTCCCCCCCTCCCCCCCCCCCCCCCCCCCCCTCTCTCTCTATACCTCAACCCCCCCCCCTCCCTTTCCTCCTCCCTCTCCCCCTCTCCCTCTGTGCCTATGTACAGTATGTGTGTTTGAGGAGGTGAGTACAGTCTCTCTGTGTGTAGCGGAAGCTCCCCTCCTGTGGGTTAATGGAATGCCTATTCCTCTGTGGGTTTCTCTCTCCTTGAACAGAAGTAGAGAGGAGCAGGTAGTTTGATTATTTCCCACCTCACTGTGTGTTTGGGTTATCGCCAATTAGACCCATTAAGCACAACAAAACACAGCGATTAGTGGGTGGAATTGTTTCACCGCAGCGCTGATCGTTTTAAAGAATACTCCAGAGTGCCGTAGTAGAATTGCCTCCCAATGTTTCTTTCTTCTTCTTTTATTGTTTAATCACCTGTGGCCTCGGTCTCAAGAGGACAACTCACAACTGCATATGATTATCCAGAGCAGTGTTTTCTCTATAAGCTGGTAATTGGTAATAAACATAGCAATTGGACTGGTCTATTTATAGGTAATGCTAACCGTTAACCTATTACAATAATCTCAACATGTAATAACCTCATCTATTCTCGATGATAGTGCTTGTTTTTTATATATATATATATATGTCACATTATATTACCATATGTTAAAGTGAGCTAATGGTGAAAATAGTGTGTGTTTATCTTGCAATGGCCTTATCTATGGCTGATGCTGCTGACGAACGAGTGGCTGCCGAGACCTTGTAGAGTGAACCGATAGTAAAAGAATGTTGTGATAATTGCCTAAGACACGATATCTTTCCCTCCGCACTCCGCGCTGTGAGCAGGGCCCTCCTTACCGCCGCCACTCCGACTAAATGCCCTCTGATTTGTAATGGAACGTATAAAACCATTAACTCAACATGCACCTACAGGAGTCGTGGAGATGGAACGCGAGTGCACGTCGTGTGCGAGTGTCATGACGAGGGGGAAATGTAATCAGATTGAGACGTGGAGAGGGGGGAGAGGAAGTGGGGGGGGTGGGGAGCTGGGGGGGGGGGGGTAGCGAGGAGGCAAACTAAATGTGACATCTCATATTTGAGTCTTCACTTTCCATTTACCGTCATGTTGAAGAATTAGACATGGGCACAGCGCATTGTTTTCTCTATCTGTTAGATACACAGACTGGCTCAGTGAAGAGCTATGGATTTGTTAGTACGTACTCGTATGATACACACAGATGTGTGCACACACACACACACACACACACACACACACACACACACACACACAACTGATATTTCCTCCTGCATATACATGATACATGATACTAACACATGTACTCACATACAAGACTCCTTTGTCATTCAGACTAAACAGAACTGTACTGTATGTCTCAATGCAAACCTGGTGATACACAGTCCATACATGTATGTAAACTAGACCATAACACTATGTATGTATGTAAACTAGACCATAACACTATGTATGTATGCGGCGTGCTGTTTACCTCCATCTTAAAAGAGTCTCATGCCAGAATACAGTAAGATTGAAGTTGCTTATACTTATACTGTGTGTGTGTGTGTGTGTGTGTGTGTGTGTGTGTGTGTGTGTGTGCGTGTCTGCGTGTCGCGTGTGTGTGTTCAGTGCTGCCCTTATGTTCAGTCGGGGATGTGTGTGTGCCCACCCAAGCGGACAGGAGAAGCTGCAGTCATCATCACCTCCAATT
>NC_137678.1:38239868-38242368 GCF_963989245.1 Nansenia antarctica
CAGAGACCCATCCCACCCTGGGTACGAACACTTTGCTCGGCTGCCCTCGAACAGGCGGTTCAGGACCATGTTCGCAAGGACAAACAGACTGAAGCTCAGCTTCTACCCCAGGGCCATTCAGGCCCTGAACACAGCATAGACCTAGGTTCTGGGCCCTGGACAGTCTGGACGGATTGATGGCAGCTGCTGGATTGAAATCAGGTGTAGTGCAGAGGCACAAATGTGTACATTTCAAGCTTGCAAACTGCGACACTTTAAATGAATGTGCAATAACACTATGTGCAATATGACAACCCTAGGGTACATAAGGTTGCAGAGAATAGGAAATGTTATTAATAGGTATAGCATAGCATAGAGTACAGCACAGTGTTTTATTTGTATAGTATAGTATAGTGGATAGTGTACATAGCCTTTATTTATGTAAACCAGCTCCTTTCCCTTCTTGTTTTTTAGTTTTTTTCTTTCCTAGCACCAGGGGATACCCCCCTCCCAAATTTCGTTGTTTGGTACCTGTACTATATCAATGACAAAGACCATTCATTCATTCATCACACACACACACACACACACACACACACACTCACACACACACACACACGCAAAGACTGTTGTCATATTTGTGTTAAGTTAACCAATGTTACAGTAATTTCACTATGCCTTTGTGTGTAGAGTTGCTTGGATGTGTGTGTGCATGGTTGTGCCTTGAGTGGAAGCAGCTGTCTATTATAATTACAGCCCTTTCTCCCCCCCCCCCCCCCCCCCCCCCCACACACACACATATACAGAGACACACGCACACACACACACACACACACACACACACTCCTCCTGCCTCAAAGCAGGTCAATCTCTCATCATTGCCATGTCTCTGACATACCAATGTCCAAGACCCAACATACACTGACTCTCTTATCACAGGCTTGTTTTTAGCCTTTGTTTATTGGATAAATAATTGTGTTGCCAAACTGAACCCTGTGCACTGTTTTGTCCAAAGCGACAATTAGAGATTACAGGTGTAAGTGACTTACTCAAGGGCACACTAGTGGTGGTGGTGTTCCCAGGTGGGATTTGAACTCATAGACTTCTGATCACCAGTCTAGCTCACTTTCCCCTAGGCCAGGCCACCACTACCCCTGAACTAGTGGGGATATGAGAAGCTGTTGCCTGTTGTGCCTATTGGAGAGCTATTCACGGTTCAGTGCAGGACGGTAAACTGAAAAAAAGTGTTCTCTGGTGTACTCATTGTTGTGTTGCTGTGACTTCACACCATCCATGAAGAAAGTGTTTGCTTGCGTGTATGTGCGTGTGCGTGTGTGTATGTGTGTGTGTGTATGTGCGTGTATGTGTCTGTGTGTGTGCGCACACGCATGTGTGTGTGTATGTGTGTGTGTGTGTGTGTGTGTGTGTGTGTGTGTGTGGTGCGTGCGCGCGCGTGTGTGTGCGTGTGTGTGTGGTAACTGTGCTGCGGCTTGCCCCAGTGTAGTGTTGCTATTCTCAGTGCTCATCGGGACAGAAACAATGCCTCCACCGCCACTAGCAGCAGCCTGTCACCTCTGCTAAAAAACGTGTGAGTGATCCAAAACCACTGGAGCACAGTGGAGATGTGGCTGTCCCTTTCTCTCTCTCCTTCCTTCACTCACACATTCTCTCCATTATGCTTTTTCACTCACTCGCTCACTCACTCACTCACACATTCTCTCCATTATGCTTTTTCACTGACTGACTGACTGACTGACTGATGACTGACTGACTGACCATATTGTCAGTTGTCCATATACGAACTCACCTGTTCACTCACTCATTCATACATTCTAAATGTGACATTGTCTCACACTTTCACTCTCCATCCATCTCTCAGCTGATGCTGTACTTGTTCATCCACACTCCAATGGAGTACACTTGCTTTAGGTGCACTCCTGAGCACACTCATCATGAGGTGGGGCATGGGGCAGTCCCACTCCTATTTTTATTCTTCATTTTATTGGATAGAGAGAGTGAAGATAGGAAAGGAAGGAAAAGAGGACATGGTCTGGATTCAAACCCATGCCGTGTGCTCTGTAGACCACGGTGCTGGACCACTGGACCACCTCAGGCCACACAGATATAAGTGTTTTCAGATCATTTCAAATACTATTTGGACCCAGACCTGACCAGTATAAAGATTTAATAAAAGGGGATAAGAAGTACATCTAAATACATCCCATTCCTTAGCGTAATAATAATAATAATAACTTTATTTGTATAGCGCTTTTCCTGCAAACGTTGCAGCTCAAAGTGCTTTAATCATTATATAATCATAATTAAATTATTTAGTCATTTAAAGGCAATATTACATTTAAAGGCAAAAGATGGGTTTTTAGTCTTGACTTGAACAGATTTGCTGAGGTTGCATCCCTAATGTAAACTGGCAGTGCATTCCATAATTTGGGTGCATAAAATGAGAATGCAGCTTCGCCAAATCTCTTCTTTTGTACATGTGGTACACAGAGAAAACCAGCGT
>NC_137678.1:38252368-38254868 GCF_963989245.1 Nansenia antarctica
CGGATGGTAGCTTAGCATTGGCGCGGCTACATGACGTCATCAGTAGTGGACAGAGCGCAGACCCACAGGCAGTACATATAATCGCCGGGGACTTTAATCATGCTGACCTGAAGGTAGTACTACCCAAGTTCTATCAGCATGTTAAATGTGCAACAAGAGGAGAAAAAACACTGGACAAGGTATACACCAACATCAAGCTTGCTTACAAGGCTAGACCGCTAGCTCATCTAGGCATGTCTGACCACGTGTCAATCCTCCTGATCCCAGCCTACACTCCCATGAGGAAAAGTGCTCCCATCACCACTAAGACTGTCAGAACCTGGCCAGCAGGGTCCGCTCCACTGCAGATCTGCCTGAATGACACCTCATGGCAGGAATATGAGCATGAGGACCTGGAACAGTTCACGTCGTCGGTTCTGAACCACATAGTGAACTGCACCAACTCAGCCACCGTGGACAAACGTGTCCGGGTCTACCCCAACACGAAGCCATGGATGACTGGGAAGGTCCAAAAACTGCTCAAGGAGAGGGACAACGCCTTCTCAGCGAAGGACACACTGCTGTACAGCACCACCAGGGCTAACCTAAAGCGTGGCATCCGGGAGGCCAAGGCAGACCACAGAGAGAAGATTGAGGAATGCTTCCTGAGCAACGACTCCAGGCGGGTGTGGCAGGGGGTTCAGCACATGACAAACTTCAGAGCCAACAGGCTCACAGCCGCGGAGGACGACCCCCTGCTGGCGGAAAAGCTGAACTCCTTCTACGCCCGGTTCGACGAGGGGCGAACGGAGGTAACCACAACACAAACACCCCTCTCTCCAGCTCTCAGCAGCCTCACCCTCACAGAGCATGAAGTGAGACGCGTGCTGAAGGCGGTGGACCCCAGAAAAGCCTCAGGGCCGGATGGCGTCCTGGGACGGGTGCTGAGGGACTGCGCCGACCAGCTGGCCGGGGTTTTCACCAACATCTTCAACCAGTCCCTGTCCCAGGCCACCATCCCACCCTGCCTGAAAACCTCAACTATCATCCCAGTCCCGAAGAAAAGCACGGTGAGCTGCCTAAACGACTACCGCCCGGTGGCACTCACACCAATCATCATGAAGTGCTTCGAGAAACTAGTCCGGGCCCACATAGTCACACGCCTCCCGCCCAACCTGGATCCATACCAGTTCGCCTACAGAGCCCACAGGTCCACAGAGGACGCCATCGCGACGACTCTCCACTCCACTCTATCCCACCTGGAGAGGGGGAACAGTTACGCGAGACTGCTCTTTGTGGACTTCAGCTCTGCCTTCAACACCATCCTTCCAGACAGGCTAGTGACCAAACTACTAGACCTGGGACTATCACACTCTATCTGTGCATGGATCAAGGACTTCCTGTCTGACCGGCCCCAGAGGGTGCGGGTGGGCTCCCACACCTCCACAGCCCTCAGACTCAGCACTGGGTCCCCCCAGGGCTGCGTGCTAAGCCCCATCCTCTACAACCTCTACACCTACGACTTCACCCCCATCCACCCCAGCAACTCCATCGTAAAGTTTGTAGACGACACCACCGTGGTGGGCTGCATCTCGGGGGGGGGACGAGGCGGCGTACAGGGATGAGGTGGAGCAGCTGGGCAAGCTGTGCAAGGTTAACAACCTGCTGCTGAACCAGTCAAAGACCCAGGAAATCATCGTGGAAAAAATCTGAGGTCCAGCCCCTGCTCGTCGATGGAGGGAGCGTGGAGAGAGTCTCAACCCTCCGATTCCTGGGGGTGCACATACAGGGTGACCTGTCCTGGAAGACCAACACAGCAGCCATCATCAAGAAGGCACAACAGCGGCTCTACTTCCTGAGAGTCCTCAGGAAAAACCACATCAGACAGGAGCTGCTTGTGACCTTCTACCACTGCACAATGGAGAGCATCCTCACCTACTGCATCTGCGTGTGGTTCTCCAGCTGCACAGCCGCAGAGAGGAATGCGCTACAGAGAGTCGTGAGATCGGCCCAGAAGATCACCGGCGCCCCCCTCCCCTCTCTGGAAGAGCTGTACAACACACGCTGCCTCAGGAAGGCCTCCAAGATCTCCAGAGACCCATCCCACCCTGGGAACGAACACTTTGTTCGGATGCCCTCGGACAGGCGGTTCAGGACCATGTTCGCAAGGACAAATAGACTGAAGCTCAGCTTCTACCCCAGGGCCATTTAGGCCCTGAACACAGCAAAGACCTAGGTTCTAGGCCCTGGACAATCTAGACAATTTGATGGCAGCTACTAGATTGTAATCAAGTGCAATACTGAAACACAACTGTGAACATTTCAAACCTGCAAACTGCGACACTTTAAATGAATGTGCAATAACACTATGTGCAATATGACAACCCTCGGGTACATAAGGTTCAGAGATCGGAAATGTTAGAATAGGTATAGCATAGCATAGAGTACAGCACAGTGTTTTATTTGTATAGTATAGTATAGTGGATAGTGTACATAGCCTTTATTTATGTAAACCAGCTAT
>NC_137678.1:38259868-38264868 GCF_963989245.1 Nansenia antarctica
CGCCTCCCCCGTCCCCACCCCCCACCACCCCACCCCATCACACACTTTTAGATTTTTTTACGATAGGTAAAAATAAAGCTCGCTCGTTTGCATTGTTGGAGAGTATGTAGCATTTCCTCTTTGCCTTGCGTTGTGTGAGCGTCGGTGTGAGCGCTGTGTGTGTTGCTGGTCTCACAGTCTCTCATGTATGAATAGCCCTGGACACCAGACTATAGAGGCCTATTCAAGACCAGGAAACCCCCCCCCCCTTGTGTGTGTGTGTGTGTGTGTGTGTGTGTGTGTGTGTAACCCCCCCCCCCTCCCCCTCCCGCCAAACCCCCCTGCTTCTGGTGTAGTTACCCAGGCCAACATCAGGAGAGATAGCAGGAACATTCAACAAGCACAACAAAAGGAGATCTCAATCACACAAGCGTTTTCTCAGAGACTGTGTTTATGTGCTGTTGCAGGAAGTAGATGTGCATTCAACATATAGGGTTAGGGGTTAGGGGTTCGGGTTAGTTACACCCTGTACTGTAACTCTGTACATAAACAGACTTCTTACATACATCTCACACACACACACACACACACACACACACACACGTAGTGTGGGTCGAAGAGAGCATCATCGTCTGTGCATTCATAGTTCATCTTAAACAATGTTGTGTCGACATCCTCTAAGTGCATTGAGCGGTAAATGTGTATGTAAATACATGTAAATACATGTCCACCACTCATCGGCAGAGAGTCAGGGTGGTCCTGTGTG
Organism: Nansenia antarctica; assembly: GCF_963989245.1. NCBI lineage: Eukaryota > Metazoa > Chordata > Actinopteri > Argentiniformes > Microstomatidae > Nansenia > Nansenia antarctica. The sequence goes on from NC_137678.1 coordinate 38,260,614, forward strand.
TTAGGGCAGCGAGTGGGATCAGAACAGCAGTCATCAGACTTATATTACATTATCCATGTGTGTGTGTGTGTGTGTGTGTGTGTGTGTGTGTGTCATCAGACTTATATTACATTATCCATGCAACGACAATGAGACAGGCTTATAGAAAAGACTGCGCTCAATTGTAAACTTGTTCACCCTTGAAAAAATAGCACACTATAGTGTGCGTGTGTGTGTGTGTGTGTGTGTGTGTGTGTGTTTGTGATTATGTGCTTTCAGCTCTACACTCTTAGATGAAAGGGTTCTTCAGCTGTCTCTGTGAGGGAAACCGTTCGAAGAACCATTTTCAGTTCCATGTACCCTAGAACCCTTTGCACAGAGGGTTCTGAATGGAACCCAGAATGATTCTCCCAAAAAAACCTAAATAAATGCTCCTTCAAAGGGTTTTTCTCAACTACTTAACCCCTTTTCTGTGTGGCGGTCGTTCCAACTCATGAATTCATCATGTCATGTTTTCCACAAGTTGTTGATAGTGTACCAAAAGCTCACACACAGGATTAAACAGTGACGATTTAGGACTTAGACTATACGACCGGCTCTTGTAATGAAAGATGTTCTGACAACCACTATACACACAACCCACCCCCCAACCCCCCCCAAACCCACCCTCACCCCACCCCACCCAACAAATCACATCCTCAACGATCAGGACACTGTACCACACTCCCAAATCTCATTTAGTGTGATTTGTAAGTGAAGGGAATGGGCTTGTACGAACCGTAAATCTACCCACAAATGAACATTGGCTCACTAATCCATTTGTGAGGGAATAACAGGCGACGGGTCGGTTTGCCAAGTTGTTGTAATAAAACTAAAAATGATCCCCTTCCCTAGTCTCTACATGCTGCCTCCAGAACATTCTGACAAGACAGAGAAGAAGACGAAGAAGAAGAAGAAGAAGAAGAAGAAGAAGAAGAAGAAGGAGAAGAAGGAGAAGAAGGAGAAAAAGAAGAAGTGAATAACAGATTAAGTTCATAATCTAAGAAGTACGATAAGAGGGTTTTCTGCGTTATATAATATCAGTTTCATCCCCCCCCCACCCCCCCCCCCCCACCGAATAACACACAGTTTTGTGTACGGTAACATAAGACTGGGATGATGAGTTGGAGGAGCTGGTAATTGTAAGAAGGTTGGGAATAAATTAGAGAGATGACAAAATAGAGAGATAAATCCCAGCTTAAGAAATATGTTTTTTTTTCTGATCTTTTCAGTGGAAAAATGGATTTTGTGTCAGTGATTTGGCCTCAAAATAGCTTATTGTCTGAAGAGACTCATGTGGATTACATCAACATCAGATGTGTTTTACAGCATACTCTTGTTACCATGGGGAATAAGAACCATAGAAAACATTAGGATGTGTCCCAGCGTACATACAACAACAACAGCACGGTGCTTATTGGTTATCTAGTCATATACAGGAGAATAGAGTCACTGTTCAGGGTATTTTTAGATCAGGTTTCTGGGGAGGGACATCTTATCACTGATCTCTACGGTGCGTGGAATTCCCTTTCTGCTACTGTCTACTTTTAATGTGACTGTGTCTTTCCTGTAACACACTTAGGTCATGTTCTCACATGAAAGTCCGAATCAGGACCCGGAGCAAGTGGATGAGTTGCAACATTGTTGCATAAATTATTTCTCTGATTTGCGTTCTCACAGGCCTTTATGTAAACGAAGTAACATACGCAATCGAAGCAACAGACGTGGTAGTTGATTGGTCCGAATTTTTTTTCATTCGGGTCACTCTTATCCAGACAACACGCATGCGGTGTTGTTTTCCTATGGACAGCCTAGATGCGTCGTTTCTAACCGGAGCGAAACCACCCTTTTCAAGCGGAGCATCCGTCGGCTGTTTGCTCCGGGAGTGATTTCGAATGCGCGTTCTCACAGCTCCAAATGACGCAGAGCAAAGCGAATTTTATCCTAAACTCCGATTCCAAGTGAAGCAAATGTTCTAGTGAGAACACACCCTTATACTGTCAGATCAGATGGAATACCTTGAACACACACCGTGTGGAAGGCACCTTCTCTTCTGGTCAGAGGTGGACTGAACGTGACTAGATCCAAGTAGAGGTTCCCGTATGAATATCAGTTATTGCAAAGCTAGCACGAGGCACATTTTTGGAGATGCGCTTCGCTCAACCCCCCCCCTCTCTCTCTCTCTCTCTTTCTCTCTCTCTTTTCTCCATATATATCCACAGGTGTTGGTGAACCCCCAGTCATCTCTACGCCCCCCACCGGCCTAACTAAGCCCAACCCCAGCCTCTGAACCATCCCACAGCTACACACCTCTCTGACTGGTAAGGCTGGGTCATGTCACTGGGTCATATCACTGGGTCATGTCACTGGGTCATGTCACTGGGTCATGTGACTGGGTCATGTGACTGGGTCATGTGACTGGGTCATGTGCAGTCCTGTCCCTCACATTATCTCCCAGGGAGCTGAACTTACACTCACCTAGCTACTCTGCACCGTTCACACACACACACACACACACACACACGCGCAGGCATGCACGCACACACACGCACACGTACACACACACACGAGCGCACGCACGCACGCACGCACGCACACACACACACACACACACACACACACACACACACACACACACACACACACACACACAGGAGGAGATGACTCAACACATTGACTCCCAGCTCCAGCATTTCAGATCGTCACTGAACAGTTGTTTAACAGTCAACTCACGAACAGAGAGTATGGAATAAGCATCACATCACTCATCAAACATGACAACATCTTGTTAATTGATATTTATAGTCTGTGTTCATGTGTCTTGTAGTGAGCGGAGCATTGAATGTCAATCAGTAAATTGATGGTTTGACTGACCTCACGCTAATAGTACAATAACTAATTATATTAGCGATATTTATAGCATAATAACTGATAATTGTCAGTCACTTTGCCAGTGCGCATACCTTACTGTAGTGTGTGTGTGTGTGTGTGTGTGTGTGTGTGTGTGTGTGTGTGTGTGTGCGTGTCTCGATTCCCAGACAGTGCGTGTCACTGTGGTGTCATGTTCACAGCTTGTGGCCTTGTCCCACTGCTGCTGAGGAGATTTCTTTGGCAGCGGCCACCATTCTGTCAGACTGACCGTGACTATGCCCACTGTGTGTGTCTGAACCAGGGGGGCCCTCTGACCCCCTGTGTGTGTGTGTGTGTGTGTGTGTGTGTGTGTGTGTGTGTGTGTGTGTGTGTGTGTGTGTGTGTGTGTGCGTATGCATGTGCGTGTGCGTGTGTCTGTGCGTGTGTGTTTGACCCCCATCTGAGCAGGAATGGCTGCCCTTCCGAATCAGTTCCCATCCATTCACACATTGCCACATGTATATAAAAGGATGTGACCATAGACAGGGTGGGGAGACAGTAGGTTACTGAACCATCATCAAACCCTACCTCTCTAGCCTGGGGGTCGGCTGTGGTGTAGCCAGTAGAGCCGGCGTCTAATGATCGCAAGGTCGGCAGCTCGGCGGTTCAAACCCAGGCTGGCCACGTGTCCTTGAGCGAGGCACTGAACCCCTAATACCCCTAGAGCATGAATACATGTTGTTGTACTCTGTGCAATGACAAAGGTTGAATCTACTTCTTCTATGTTTTAATAAATGAATACAAAAGGACCGTTTTTTACAGACAAGACTTAAGCCTAGTCCTGGACTAAATCACACTTTCAATCAAAACATTAGATTTAGAGATAGATTTACAGATGAAAAGTCACTGTGACCAACAAACACATGTTATCATGACGTTACGTGTCTGGCTCATATGATATGGTTAACAAAGGTTGATAATGATTTGCTCATCCCTGTGTGACAGGCACACAATCATATTGGATCCTAGATTCCATTAAGAGTACCCAACATGCTATTTATTACCATGCTCTCAGGTTACAATGAATCGTGAGGAGTTTTGGCCTCTCCTCCTCCTCCTTCTCCTCCTCCTCCTCCTCCCCCTCCCCCTCCTACCCCTCCTCCTCCTCCCCTCCCCTCCCCTCCCCTCCCCTCCCCTCTCCCCTCCTCTCCTTCTCCCTATCCCCCCCTCTCTCCCTCCGTCTCTCTCTCCCCCCCTCCTCTCCTCCTCCCTACCCCCCCCCCCTCTCTCCCTCCTTCTCTCTCTCCCTCCTCCTCTCCTCCTCCCTATCCCCCCCCCTCTCTCCTGTGCCAATAGCTGAAGCCAACTCATTGTGTTGTTAACGATG
>NC_137678.1:38272368-38279868 GCF_963989245.1 Nansenia antarctica
AAATATTAGAAATATATATATATATACAGGCATACGTACAGCATGAAGTCTTTTATAGTCTACATCCTGTGCCATAGAATTGCTGTGACAGTGTTGATTATTGAATGCATTTAATGATCCTTGAATGATACGTGTATACTTGATAACTTGAATGATACTTCTTCATCCTTTTTTCCTTCATCCTTTTTCTGTATATTGTATTATATTATTATCAGAGGTCTGAATGTTTTGCTACTGGAAATCGTTGCAGAGGATTCTAAAGCAGTTGTTCCAAGTTTCAAAGCTGAGAACATTTCAATCGACTTCTCAACTTGCAGACAGATACTTTTTATTTACAATCTGACGTTGCCTAAACCAAGTAGTGACTTCAAAAGCACTCCTACTTCAGTTTTGACACAACAAACTTGAGCGTTTTCTTTGCCCTCCCTGGGTTGAAGTGGACTGTAAACATACGATCCTTGAGGGCGTCCCGTGCCTTTTTGCTACCCCGGCCTTCGACTCCAAACATACTCCAAAGGGCTTTTTGATGTAATGAAGATTGAAGATTAAACAACAGGCAAGGCGCAATTATTTTTTTTGTCAGTGAATTAAACTGCAATCAATCTCACTTAATCACCCCTTTTAATATCTCCTCAGACGCCGAGAGAAGCTGTTCTCTAGCTCAAGGTTAATATGCTTTGTTCTTTAAACTTGCCTGTTGTGGAGCTCAGAGCGGAGCTGTGGTGGAGTGAGACGCATGTTAACTAACACAACACACGACCCGCTTCCCCGAGGCGGAATACAGCGAATGTACGATCTACCAGAGGAACAGAAGGGAAACAAGTGACGTTGAAATTGTCTGGGTGTGGATCCATGTTACTGTCACTTCTCTCTCTTAATCACTCTCTTTATACAGTACATCTCTCTCTCTCTCTCTCTCTCTCGCTCTCTCTCTCTCTGTCTTTCTCTCTCTCTCTCTATCTCTCTATATCTCTCTCTCTGTCTTTCTCTCTCTCTATCTATCTATCTCTCTATATCTCTCTCTCTCTCTGTCTTTCTCTCTCTCTCTATCTATCTCTCTCTCAAACACACACACACACACACACACACACACACACACACACACATACACACACAACCTTCCCCTTCAAGTGAAAGCTGGAGTCCTCCCACACACTGTGCAGTGAGGCAGATGCGTCCCTGAACTCTCTGTGTAGTCAGGCCCACAGGTGGTTCGTCCTCTACCCCCTCCTCCTTTCCCTGAGCACAGCTGGGCTGCTATTGTCACAGTGTGTGTGTGTGTGTGTGTGTGTGTGTGTGTGTGTGTGTGCGTGCGTGCGTGCGTGCGTGCGTGCGTGCATCTGTGTGTGCGTGTGTGCGTGTGTGTGTGCATGTGTGTTTGTGCGTCTGTGTGCGTGCCCGTCTGTGTGTGTGTGTGTGTGTGTGTGTGTGTGTTTGTGTGTGTGTGTGCGTCTGTGTGTGTGTGTGTGTGTGTGTGTGTGTGTGCGTCTGTGTGTGTGTGTGTGTGTGTGTGTGTGTGTGTGTGTGTGAGCGGTGGGGGAACAGAACCAGTAGAGGCCTGCTACTCGGAGCCAGGACAGAGAGGACCTGCCTGATGAGCCTCAGACTGATGCCAGACCTGGTGAATCACACGCTGCCGCAAACACCAGGATGTTAACGCCTCAGGCTGCACTTAACATGCACAGTGTGGTGTGGTGTAGTGTAGTGTAGTGTAGTGTAGTGTAGTGTAGTGTAGTGTAGTGTAGGGTAGGGTAGGGTAGGGTAGGGTAGGGTAGGGTAGGGTAGTGTAGTGTAGGGTAGGGTAGGGTAGTGTAGTGTAGTGTAGGGTAGGGTAGGGTAGGGTAGTATAGGGTAGGGTAGGGTAGGGTAGGGTAGTGTAGTGTAGGGTAGGGTAGGGTAGGGTAGTGTAGTGTAGGGTAGGGTAGGGTAGGGTAGTGTAGGGTAGGGTAGGGTAGGGTAGGGTAGGGTGTGGTGTGTGTGCGCGTGTTGAGGGGAGGAGGACAGAGAGGAACGAAGGGAAAGTGACAAACAGAACAAGGGGGTGGATATGAGATGACATGGAGATGAGAGAGTGCGTGACAGAGAGACATAAAGTGTGAGAGAACGAGAGGAAGACAAGAAAGTAGAAGAAAGGATCAAGGAAAAACAGATAGAGGGGAAGTTAATGGGCACCATTCAGATACCAATTTCAGGCCAAACATATGTGGCATTTGAAAGCCACAGTAGCCAGTGTATGAATGCCCTTTATGCAACAGATATAATTATTTTCCAGTATCCTGACCAGCACCGCTGATTGGTTCCAGCGGCGGGTGAACTGAGGTTACCACAGAACACATGACCCGATGGGCTGCTTACACACACACACACACACACACACACACACACACACACACACACACACACACACACACAGCACTGACACTGACATTCCAGTCACCATGGTACTGTAGCACATGATCGCCATGGTAGCAGTGTATGGAATTGGTGCAGCGTAGCCAATAGGTGCTCCAGATAGACAGAAAGATAAGATAAGACAGAGTAGGAGGAAGTTGCCCTATAGACTGATCTAGAATCAGTTTTGCACCTAACAGACATTTCTATATAGGGATTTCTGTATAGGCATTTCTATATAGGGATTTCTATACAGGCATTTCTATATAGGCATTTCTATATAGGCATTTCTATACAGGCATTTCTATATAGACATTTCTATACAGGCATTTCTACGTATATAGGCATTTCTATATAGGCATTTCTGTATAGGCATTTCTATATAGGCATTTCTATATAGACATTTCTATATAGGCATTTCTATACAGGCATTTCTATATAGGCATTTCTATATAGGCATTTCTATACAGGCATTTCTATATAGGCATTTCTATATAGGCATTTCTATATAGGCATTTCTATATAGGCATTTCTATATAGACATTTCTATACAGGCATTTCTACGTATATAGGCATTTCTATATAGGCATTTCTATATAGGCATTTCTATATAGACATTTCTATATAGGCATTTCTATACAGGCATTTCTATATAGGCATTTCTATATAGACATTTCTATACAGGCATTTCTACGTATAGGCATTTCTGTATAGGCATTTCTATATAGGCATTTCTATATAGACATTTCTATATAGGCATTTCTATATAGGCATTTCTATATTTCTAAGTCCCTTTCCCAGTTCTCCTTTATTATTGAGAGTGACGAGTCCTCCATTTCCTATACAGGCATTTATATATAGACATTTCTATACAGGCATTTCTATATAGGCATTTCTATATAGGCATTTCTATACAGGCATTTCTATATAGGCATTTCTATATAGGCATTTCTATATAGGCATTTCTATATAGGCATTTCTATATAGGCATTTCTATACAGGCATTTCTATATAGGCATTTCTATATAGGCATTTCTATATAGGCATTTCTATATAGGCATTTCTATATAGGCATTTCTATACAGGCATTTCTATACAGGCATTTCTATATAGACCTTTCTATTTCTTCTAGAATCATAAAAAAAAACTGAATATTGCCATTCAAAAAGGGATTCAATAGGAGGGGAAACCCCCTTTTAGACAGAGGGGTTGCAGAGGAACACACTGTACCAGAGATCTGGTGATCAGGCTGGAGATGATGTGCCTCCTACTGTAAAACACAAAGACAATCACTCCTGACTCGCTGCCAGGGGGCCTCTGGTTGGGTTGGAGCTCTCAGAGTGGTAGTTCAAAGGTTGTCGTCAACATTACAAACACAACACTGTCCTTCCACCGAAGAACAATTTCCCCCCTCAACACGGGGAGTTCTAGTCACCACGGAAACCATGTGTAAAGCCGCGGCGGCGGTAGTGAGCATGTGCGGAGAGTATCGAACACTCGAGTTGACTCGTATCGATTTCCTCATCCCTCTTCCCGTGGCTCTCTTCTGTTCTGAGATGGAGACAGAGAGATGGAGAGAGAGAGAGAGAGAGAGAGAGAGAGAGAGAGAGAGAGAGAGAGAGAGAGAGAGAGAGAGAGAGAGAGAGAGAGAGAGAGAGAGAGAGAGAGAGAGAGAGAGAGAGAGAGAGAGAGAGAGAGAGAGAGAGAGAGAGAGAGGGAGGGAGGGAGGGAGGGAGGGAGGGAGGGAGGGAGGGAGGGAGGGAGGGAGGGAGGGAGGGAGGGAGGGAGGGAGGGAGGGAGGGAGAGAGAGAGAGAGACAGTAGATTGAGTGACTCTGGCTTTGGTTCTGTCTCAGTGACCACTCTCACACTCAATCATTCTCTCCCCTCACACAGAGACTCACACACACACACACACACACACACACATACACACACACACCCTCACCCACACTCTTCTGTGGAGAGCACCACTTGCTGGCCTGTCAGACAAGGCTCGGCCACACTTCACATGAAGTGGCTCTACAACCGTGTAATAACACTGTAATTACACAAGTTACAACATGTCATTTACACCAGTAATTAGTATCTTGGTAATTCTAGAAGGATAATAGGGATTGCTCAACTCCCTTACAATGTCATTACAAAGCAATAGCGGATTACTAGTATAATAACATGTGAATACAATGTGGTTACTACGGTAATTACAGATTTCAGTCCTTGTCCTCAGAACCTAGCCCAGTCTCAGCTCCTGTCACTTCCTCATTTGTTGCATTTTACATTTTTACATGTTTGGCATTTAAGCAGATGCTTTTATCCAAAAGTGACTTACAACAAGTAAGTGTAATCATCTATCCATTGTCCAGTCATCGTAAGAAAAAGTAATCTATGCTATGACCAGGCGCTATTGGCGGTGACCATGCTAGAAGAAGGAAAAATCACTTTGCTAGAGACTTCTATTCAACACTATGAACAAGCCATGATAACCATAATGGTAAAGACGTCCAGTCAGCAAAAGGAATACTGTAGGTAAAAAACCATCATAGCTTTGGGGCTAGAGACATCCATTCAGCACTGTATATAATGTACTGTATAGCTAACAAGCCAGCTTCCTCCATTTTTTAATTGTTCCTAATTCCCTTGGGGTGCGTTGTCAGTGCATGGTAGAGACCTGCATCATAAAGGAGAGCTGAAGGACCACTCGTGTGTGGAATAATCAGGTGAGCCTTGACCACAGCTTACCTCAGCCACCGCCACTAGGATAGAGAGGGCCACAGAGAATGAGATTGATTCATCCAAACAGTGCTTGTACTTGTAGCGGACTAGACATAGTAACTTCATATTACAGGGGACTATACATCTGGCCCGAAAGACTCAATTAAGAGAAGAATTGGCAGCAATTCCGTTCGATGGTGTGTTTTTCATTTGGGTACTTCTTTCGCCCCGATTACCAGTTCATCATCTGTGGAATGTCTAGGTAATTCTCCCATCTTCAGGTTGAATGCCGGAGGGTAGGGTAATAGGTATTCCATTCCACGAGGGACCATCCATGATTCCCGAGGTCATTGATTGATCTGAATTCTAGCCGGCGCTGGCGTGTGCAGAGACAGCGAGAGACAGTTTCAAGGTCTTTAGTGACTGACATGGAGTTTTTTTTTATTTTTATTTTTCTCACTCTCTTTTTTTAAAGGGAGGTGGTAGCGTTTTTTCCGTTTGCCCATCAAAGCACAGAGGACATTGTTAATGGTTTTACGGCTTGTTAGTTAGTTTTAGCTGAACCAGTAGGGGTGGGGGGGGGGGGCAGTGGTAGGGTTGTTTGGGCTTGCATACACGCATGCACGCACACGCACAAACACACACTCTCTCACTCACTCTCTGTATCTCTCTCTCTCCCTCCTTTCTATTTCTCTGTCCCCCCCCCAGCTATCTCCTTCTCTCCCCCTCCCCTTCTTTCTCTCTCTCCTTCCCTCCCCTCTCACCCCATCTCTCTGTGAGTCCGGTGAGGGCTGCCCTAATTGAGCGGGTCTCAGGAAGCCCTTTATTACAACTGCTGGTCTGCTCTGGTCACACATGGCCACCAGATGTGCCTCCAGCCAGAATGGACTGACTGACTGACTGCCACACTCCCCCCCCTCCCTCCCCCCCTCCCTCCCTCCCTCCTCCTCTAACCTAATAATCTGCCTTTTGTTTCCAACGCAGGCTATTGTACGTTAAGCCTGCCCCTGCCTCGCTAAGAGAAGTCACTCTGGCCTGAATGGGATTCTTTGTAACAAAGACTGGGAGGAACTGGGTGGGGGGGGCGGGGGGGGGGGGGGTGACTGGGGGGTTGAGAAGATTTCATGCTTCCCTCTGGAATTTTTATGGCTTGTTTTTGCAGTTTCAGAATTCTGCGTTGTAGCCCCCTGAAATATACATACCACCTTTCTCTCTCTATCTCTCTCTATCTCTCTCTCTCTCTCTCTCTCTCTCTCTCTCTCTCTCTCTCTCTCTCTCTCTCTCTCTCTCTCCCTCTCTCCCTCCAGTGGTCTGCCCACCACTATAAGGGGAGATTTCTGTGTAAACGGCTGTCTTTGTGTGTATGTGCGAGTGTGTGTGTGTGGTCTGCTACACTAGCCTATGTGTTTAAATGTCAGTCGGTAGTTTCCACAGCGTGTGTGTGGTGTTCAACAGTACCTGTCTGGGAGATCGTGTGGTGTTTAACATGTTCAGAAATAGTATTTTTTTGTCAGCTTTCTAACGTTACACATGTCCTTCTCAGTCATATCTGTGAGAGATATGTGGGTGCTGTGGGTGCATGCATGGCAAATACTGTGGGTGCATGCATGGCAAACGCGATACATTTAGACGTTTTCCCTCGAACAAACAAATGTAATTACAACGCATGGTCGATTTTTTTTTCTCCTTATTATTGAAAAGTTAAACCGCTAATCTGTTAAGTTGCTCTTCGGCAGGAATTAATTCAATTATCTGGGAACTGTGAATAGATGGCATAGTCATTGTGTGTACACGATATACCACTGAGCTTGAATACTGCTGTGTTCGCCAACCCAGGTAATTTACATAGACCCCACCATATGATACCTTTATTGTTCATTCATGAACACAATCATATTGTTCATGTCAGCATATTACAAATTCACACAATTCACACAGTTCAATTAGCATAAGCTTCTTGTGTAAGCCGCCGACTAGCGTAGCCAGTCGATAGGCGCTGGCAGGTGTCTGAGCTGAGACAATGAGCTTCAGTACTGTGGGGCCCTCCTCCTATTCACGTGTATGATATTGATTGTCATTAACAGAAACAGTTAAACCTACTGGGCAATGTCTTAGAGGGATCAATGCGTTCCTGGTGTCGCAGCATCCACAGACGCTATCCAAGTCCCCCTGCAATCTGTTGTCTTAAAGATTGCATCGATGGTGCTCACTGTTTTTGCCTCCGAGGTTCTGTTTGCGATTCTGTGGCCGGAGCGTGTGTGTGTGTGTGTGTGTGTGTGTGTGTGTGTGTGTGAAGAAGACATGAAGTGTGAAGGTGTGTAGCCAAACCAGAGTTCAGTCAGTGTGAGGAGCTCTCAGAGAACTCAGGCCTTCCACAAGGTCTGCGCCTGTGTCA
>NC_137678.1:38297368-38302694 GCF_963989245.1 Nansenia antarctica
GCTTACTAAGCTTTCCATGTAAGGTACATTGAGTAGTTTACTTGAATTTACTGTCAGTCAGTTACCGCTTAGATTACATTTGCTAGCAGTCACAACACTGACGCCTGTCTCTAAACACACCCAGTGTCTCCAGTTTTTACATTTTACAGTGTTTACATTCTACAGTTTGACGCGTGGACTTTCGTAGCGTATTGTTTGGTTGCTTAGGTTGTGGGTTCGATTCCCGCTGCCCGCTGGGACCATATATACTGCAATGTAAGTCGCTTTGAATTAAAAAAACGTCAGCCAAATGGCGTGTATTATTATATTATCATATATTATTGTATGCCGGTTTCACAGACAAGGCTTAAGCCTAGTCCAGGATTAAATCACACTCGCGGTGGAAAATCTCCACGGAGGATGCTTTTTAGTCTAGGATTAGTCCTAATCTGCAACATGAAACCAGGCCTGTAGGTTTTGTCTTTTCTGTATACATCCACCAACCGTACAGCACCTAATATTGACCAGTGGATTGTAGCCTTGGCCCCTAGTCAATTGCAATTGGCCACTTTTTTCCTGATTGTTTACAAGGCCTCTATCGGGGTGATTGTCACAGACCACGGCGGTGAGGCAGACTCTGAGGAGTGAGCCTGGAAGCAGGGTTCTCTCACTATATGACCGTCCTGGATACGATGGGGACACACTGTCTTTATAACTGCCACATAGCCTTGACCCTCACGCTATATAAAAAATAAATCCGCCAACGAACGGACGTGTTTACAATTTGTGGCGTTACAGAAGATTTACAGAAGACTCAAGCTTCTGAACACATATGTTCCATCTTTAGTACCAGGTAGTGAGAGTAGTTAGGGTTAGTTTAGTACCAGGTAGTGAGAGTAGTTAGGGTTAGTTTAGTACCAGGTAGTGAGAGTAGTTAGGGTTAGTTTAGTACCAGGTAGTGAGAGTAGTTAGGGTTAGTTTAGTACCAGGTAGTCTGGTCACCAATGGTGCTGAACCGGTTGAGGTAAAGACCTGAAAGGGCCCCTTGTTGCCACGTAGTTACCACATACAGTAGTTACCACATACAGTAGTTACCACATACAGTAGTTACCACATACAGTAGTTACCACATACAGTAGTTACCACATACAGTAGTTACCACATACAGTAGTTACCACATACAGTAGTTACCACATACATACCACCTAGTTTCCAAATATTGGGTAAAATACCAGCAGAAACACGGCTGTATGTCAAATAAATGGTCACCGATGATGTTTGTCCTGATTGAGTGACTGCCCAGAAGTAGGAGCAGTCAGACTCCCAACACCCTAAGTAGACGTGTCCCATAGACACAGATCTAGAACCAGTCAGTCAGACCAACACCACAGACATGTCCCACAGACACAGGTCTACCATCAGCTGACATCTACATCCTAACAATGACCTTCTGGCATCAACCTTTATCGCTCTGGCAAGTCACCATGACAACGGTAGCTAGCTAGCCCCAGTCCGAGGCACAGGGGCAGGAGTGGACCGTAATGGCGACATTTATAGCCTGTTGTCAATTATCACACACAAAGCCATTACAGGGCTCCCGTTCATGCTCTCTCTGTGACAATGCCGCCATTCAAAAGCCGCTGCTGCCCTCCTCATAACTCAGTCTGCTAGCTGCTCTAACAATGGCCACAAACATGTTACATATGCTCCTGCTCAAATCGTCCGAGTGTTGTGTTTGTAGGACCAGACTAGAGTTATGCATTTTGATTTGTGTAAAGACTACGATTTTTTTATTTAAATCACTAGGTGTTTGTTGTTACCTGTAAGTTATATTGGATAGGGTGTCCGATCAAAAATGCTGTTTTTGACCAATGGGTAAAATAATAAATCAATGGTGGCCAGAGAAAAAATCTGGTAAAAAAATCTAGAGAATTGCATCACAAACATATTAACGATTTTGAGACATGACCTGTAGTATTTTCATATTCTAGTACACGCTTTTAATATTAAGACAAAACTATTGTTCTTTTCAAAGAGCAATAGTTTTCAAAAAGCTCAATGATTTTTTCTAAAACAAACAAACAAGCATATATTTGTGAAATATCAAGATAAATATGTATTTTATAACAAAGAAAAAAGTATCTCACTCTGGGCAGAGTGGGTGTACACGACTACTGTATAATAGATAGCATCATCTGCTAACATAACAGGTGAGACTGCTCCAGGGCTGTCTCAGTAACCAGCTGATGCACAGACACAGACAGACAGCTCTGTGTGTCCTTATTACACAGTCACAAGGCCAAGCTTTCATAAACCTGCCATTGATTGAGAGGTGCTGTTGTCCAGGGTTGCTGTCAGCTCCATTGTGGTGCAGCCAGCTAGTCGATTGAGTTCGCAAGATTACAGTACAAGGAATTTACAAATCAAGACTGAAAAAGTGGCATTGATTTTCAATTGTAGCATTGGAATGTGTTTTACTTGACTTCCTGAATTGATATTGATTCTACCTGCAAACGTTTCTAACATGGAAGGCTGGTGGACGCAAAAAACGAAGGACAGGCAGGCATGCAGACAGATAGACAGACAGACAGACAGACAGGCAGGCAGGCAGGCAGGCAGACAGACAGGCAGGCAGGCAGACAGGCAGGCAGACAGACAGACAGACAGATAGACAGGCAGACAGACAGACAGACAGGCAGGCAGGCAGACAGACAGGCAGGCAGGCAGACAGACAGACAGACAGAAAGACAGGCAGACAGACAGACAGGCAGACAGACAGACAGGCAGACACAGACAGACAGACAGACAGAAAGGGAGGCAGGCAGGCAGACAGACAGGCTGATAGATAGGCAGACAGACAGACAAACAGGCAGACACAGACAGACAGGCAGACAGGCAGGCAGACAGACAGACAGACAGAGAGATAGAGAGAGAGATTCACCAGTAACAAACTAGCGAAAGAGAGGCGGTGACTGTCAGCCAGCTCAGATATAAAACCTCTGCTGTATTAGTGCTGGGGTCAGAGAGGGTGGTAGGACTCCTCAGGTTAATAGGCAGAGAGGGAACTGGGGGCATGTGGATGGAGGGAAGAATAGAGGAAAAAGGGATGGGGAGGGAACAGAGGAGGGGGGAGGATGGGAGGGAAAGACACAGGAGGCCCTGGTGACATGAGGGGATAGAAGGAGTAACAGGAGAGGGGGAGGGAGGGAATGGAGAGAAAGATATGGAGGGAGGGAGGGAATGGAGAGAGGGCCATGAGAGGAAAGACTACATCATATGGTTGTAAAACGCTGCACCACTGACCCAGGAGTCAAGTCTAATCTATACTGACAAGAGAGGGAGGGAGGGAAGGAGGGGGGGGAGGGAAGGAGGGAGCGAGGGAGAGAGCAAGTGAGGGAGGGAGGGAGGGAGGAAGAGAGGGAGCAAGCGGGGGAGGAAGGGAGAGAGGGAGAGAGGGAGGGAGGGAGGCCATCCATCCACCCATCCACAAGAAACTAAACAATAGGACAGCATAGAACATAATACAATGTGTGTGTGTGTGTGTGTGTGTGTGTGTATACAGTATATAGTATGTTTAGCTATTCAAGGTTGTACAGCTCGTATTGTTGCTATCAGCCAGGTATGCATTATCCACGATCCCTGGAAGGTATATAGTGTGTTGTCAGAAGGCGATTTGAATAAGGCTTCATTATAAAATAATATTAATAAATTATGCACCACAAGGCACATGATAGGCAAATTAGCTTCTACCTCGAACAAAGATAAGATGCATTTGGTAACTCAAGTGCTAATGATAAATGTGTAACGTTTTATGTAAATCTTGTGCTATTTGCATTAACATACTGTGTGCAGGGAGCGCAAGCAGCGTGTCCCTGGGAGTGGGTACGTACGTACGTGTGTGTGTGTGTGTGTGTGTGTGTGTGTGTGTGAACTGAAGGTGAACCAGCATGGAGAGCTTCTCAGGGTTAAGTGAACAGATCCTAGCTCCAACATACAGATCTGTTCTAATGACTATATGGGGCGCCGTGGCGATGGGAACACAGGGGGGAATTACTCATCATTGAATATGAAAGAGATCAGGCTTCAGAGACAGGGGGCTAGGTTTAATGAGGGGTGGAGGGTCACACACACACACACACACACACACACACACACACCTCCTAGACACATGCACGCAAACCTCCGAGACACACATACTCATACAGTACATACGCACACATACATACACATCAGAGACAGACATATAAACAAACACACACACACCACACACACACCCACACACACACACACCTCAGAGGAGCAGACATGCAAATTTGCATTACATTTTCATCCACATACCATACTATCCCCCCCCCCCCCCCCCCCCCCCCCGCAGCAGGCCTCACTGTGTCTGTCCGCGTGGGCAGAGGTGCCAGGGAGATGCCAAGGCTTTGTGTGCCATCCTGGATCCAGCAAACACGGATATGTGGAGAGTGGTATTGTACTCTCCCACCCACCTCCACCCTCTACTCCCCGACTCCCCATTTCAACCCCTCTCTCTCTCTCTCTCTGTAGGCCGATTGGCGATACCCTCTGTGCCATCTGCAGTGCCCCCGCCCACCTCCCTCCCACACATTGGGTGGGCTTAACCATCTGTGTGCCAGTGTGTTCTCACAGCGAGGGGGGGTGGGGGGGTGCTGGCAGGGGGCGGGGGGAGGGCACATGGAGGAATGACAACAACATACACACACACACACACACAGATACAGCTCTCGGAGACACAGAATGTGTACAGTTCAGTCAAACTACCAGGATTCCTGAAATACTCACACAACCTTCGCATTAACACCCAACTGAAACGGAAGCTAATTCTATAGCTCCCACATCAATGCTACACCTGTTTCAACATTTTAAAGGGACCACTTCACCAACACTGGTTTACACATATTTTTGTGACGGCAGCTGGTGAAAGCGGGAACCGACCAAATGTTCAGACTTTTATTCTGAAAAATTAAAATAAATTGGATCGGAAAATGTAAGCTCATTTGTGGGTGTTGACTTAATTTATTTCAAATCACCTTTAAAAGAGCATTGATTCAAAACACACTGTTTTACTGAGACGTTGTTGAAAATCAATGACACACTCACTAGTCAAGCCAAAATATTGCAATGCAACGGATTCGGTGAGTTACATTTTTCAGAGTAAAAGTCTAAACATTTTGATTGGTTGGCGACTTGGTTCCGGCTTCACCAGCTGCTGTCACATTATGTAGACACCACTAATGTGCTTGAGATACGAGTGGGAGGTTGAAAAGTGTTGAAGTGCCCCTTTAATGTAATTCAATTCCGATACACAGGTTCTCGGTCA
>NC_137678.1:38302894-38305394 GCF_963989245.1 Nansenia antarctica
CTGACTCTTGTCTCTGAGCAGGCGTCTCAATCCAGCTCCCTGTTAGCGCCGGTGTCTCGTCACACTCTCAGGCCACACAACAGAGGTTCTACACATGGCCAAGGCTGCGACAGGGATGTATACATACTGTATATACCTCACCTCTGCACAGAGCCAACACACAGTACTGTGCGTCTCAAATGGTGCAATCCCTCCCAATGCCTTGTGAGAAGAATAGATATGAAATATCAAAGACACAAACATACACTCAAATCAAATCCCAACCTGCTATTTCACAGTCTATTCCTTCTTAATCTAACTGGATTACCCTTTTTCTTTCGTTCTTTTTTTTTTCTTGTTTTTTTCTAAGATATGGTATTGTTTTGAGAGACAGTACATAGCTTAAATATATAACCCAGTGGCTGGAGTATCAGGTATGTATCCAGTATACTGTAGCAAAGACGCCTGCTCTGCTGTTGTTTTAACCAGATCTTATCCACCTCATTTTTCTGGTTTTCTGCTCGAAATGACATGCCCACAGTGAATATAGAATATCTCCACAATCACAAGGGCCTTCATAATGATCTTGTTATCAAATGAAAGCTAACACCTGTGGGGTGGCTGTAGAAGTGTCAGAATCAAAATCTATGTTACTGTGTCAGAGTAAATAGAGCTAGAACATTATAAAACATCTCAAATTCAGTCTCCGCCTAAAAAACAACAGCTTTTACAGTGAATATCACCTTGGAAACCTGATGACGAAGCCCAAATCATCTAGGAATCAGTACTCCAGGGTCTTATTAGTACTTGTGCCAAAGTCGATGCTAGTAATGTGAGCAAATGCAACTTTTATACCTGTTTTAGTACAGGTATGTTTAGGCGGACACCTATATGTTTAGGCCATTTGGAGATATGTTGGCACCATCTTTGACCTTTGACCTTTCTCATGTATCAGAATTTTTTTGGGGGGGGGGATTTTTTTGGGTTGGCCGACCAATGGTATGGAAATTCGGCGTTGACACCGGACATGACACATTCTCCAGTTGGAGAAAACTGGATGTGACTTAGGCCGTGTTTACCGTCTCGGGGAAAAAATGGTGGCATCGTATAGCATGCAAAGTTGTGAAAAAAATGTGATATCGATGAAGAGAATTGATCGAGGTAAGCTCTTTATATCACTTCGGATCTGTGGGTCCGTTGGCTCCTATGAGGTTTTAATGGATGGACTGTTCTAAAACGCTCATCCCCAAAGCCTGTGTAGAAAATCACTTCAACTCCAGATTCTCCCTCTCTCCCTCCATTCTCCCTCAGAATAAACACTGGCCGCTCAGACACATTCTTCTTTCCGGGGGCTTCCGTTGATGTGCACACAAAGTGCAGATTTGGTGTATAAACATGTGCTCTTAAACATGTCTCTCTCTCTCTCTCTCTCTCTCTCTCTCTCTCTCTCCTCTCTCTCTCTCTCTCCTCTCTCTCTTGCCAAATCCATTCCCTCGCAGATTGAAGGCAGCTAGAATCCTGGAGGCTTTTGTGGCGCAACAAAAAACAAAAACAAATACATGTTAAAGTAGATGGTTTTGATGGTTTAGAGATGGCTGTGGAAGGCTGTGAGCTGGAGGAGGAGGAGGAGGAGGAGGAGGGTAGAGAAGGCTTTGCATTGGGGTGGGGGTGGGGGTGGGGGTGGGGGGGTACTTTGGGGCGCAGACAGGGGGGGTCATTATATGAACCCCTGTGGAGCTCGATCAGGCCTCTAATGGTGTGTAGAGATCTAAAAACCTCACACAGTCGCCTTTCTCATCCCTCTCTCCCCTGCCTATTCTCTCTTTCAAAGATCTAAGCACCTCACTCTCTCACACACACACACACACACACACACACACACACACACACGCACACGCAAACACACACACACACACACACACACACACACACACACACACACACACACACACACACACAGACACACCAGCCTCGGCAGCTGTAAGTAGGCTCTCAACAATCAAACAGACATGATAGATTGCAGACATGGTAGATTGGTCCGGCAGACCAGACGTCCTCTGCTGTGTTGTTATCAGAGTTATCAGTTGTCAGTGGTGAAAATATGTTTTTCAAGTTGTTTTCTTGTGTCTCAGTCTGGTGACATTAAGTCAGTAACTCTCTGTCTGTGTTCTGTTTGTTCTGGCAAAGACTTCCTCCTGAGGGCTGGTAGGTATTGGGGGTCACACTTCATTGGATCGTCCCCCCCACAGATCTACCGATCAAGATCCGTTCAATCTATCAGCCCACTATCAGCTGCAACTCTGTTGATATGCAACAGCTTGGGTAGGGCAAGGTTTCGGGTTAGGTTAAGGGTTAGGATAAGGGTTAAGGTTAAGGTTATGGTTATGACTAGAGTATGGTTTCGGGTTAGGTTAAGGGTTAGACTAAGGGTTAAGGTTAAGGTTATGACTAGGGTAAGGTTTCGGGTTAGGATAAGGGTTAAGGTTAAGGTTATGACTAGGGTAAGGTTTCGGGTTAGGTT
>NC_137678.1:38312894-38315394 GCF_963989245.1 Nansenia antarctica
CTAAATTGTTCAGAGGGAATTGTTTGCTTGTTTTGTAGAATTGCCATATGGTTTATTCCTTTGAGTGAAATTAAAACTGACCTCTGCAGTTGTTGAGCTTAATGTTTACGGGCCAAATACAGCCTGAATTTAAACCTGTTCTTTTAAAATAATTATTATTCAAAAGTCAAAGGAAATATATAATGTTTTTTTTTTATGATAATAACCAGCGGTCTGTTTTCGCTGTGATGTTTTCCCCCTGGTTTGGGAGAGAGGTGAAAATGTTGTCACCTAAAGCAGCAACATGTCAACAGGGCTGGCTTTACCAGCGAATAATGGCTGTTTGATGTTAATACTCTAAAAGAAAGATTACATATAATACCCTGTTTTAATACTGCCGTTTCCCCCCCCCTCTCTTGACTTTTATTGCATTAAAGTACTGTACTGTTTTGCCAGATGAAACTAATCTTTTGTTCAGAGATAAACTCAGGGTTTTATCCCAGAATTAAGAACATATTTATATGTCGCGCAAAATGTGTTTTTAATAAATCATTCATCCGCAAAGAGGGGGAAAAAAAAGAAAAGATAGATAACAACAGCTATGTGGAATTAAACATTTAAAGGATTACACAGAAAAGCAGAATGTATAGAGATAAATGTAGGGATTACTATGACTTAGGAAAAGGGTGGTTAAAACTCTGCTTTCCAGTAATACAGTCCATCACCGGTTGGCTAGGGCAAAGAGACAGTGTGGCGGTTCCGTGTGTGTATGTGTACATACGTCACTGCGAGTGTGAGTGTGTGAGTGTGCGTGTGTGTGTGTGTGTGTGTGTGTGTGTGTGTGTGTGTGTGTGTGTGTGTGTGTGAGAGAGTTGCACACTCGTCTCCTCAGCGCTGAGAGTGTGTGAGTGCCAGTGTGTATTTGCGCCAGTCGGTCCTGATGCTCTCTGTTCCTGCGTCTCTGTAAGTGTCCACTCTCTTTCTCTCATCTATCCTTCTTTCCTCTCCTTTACCTTGTCTGCTTTTCCTTCTTTTTCCCAATATCAGCAAGACTTTGATGTGACGAAAGAAAAGGGATGTGTTTTGAATAATTGTGTGCATGGTAGAACAACCGTAGGTTAGGGATGCTGTTGAAAAAGTTTTGTTGATTATCTGATGATTAACTATAATATATGTGTAGTTCATGGGAAATGTCCTTGCGATCAGATTGCTATTGGAAAACAAGCAGTTTGCATGTCCTTTTGATTATAATATTATAGTTGTGGATATGTTGAATTTGATATGTTGTTATTATTGAAAACAAAATTAGATAATTAATTGTTTTAGAGATGTCATTTTCCTGTTCATATTCTGGTAATGCTATGGTCAGATATCAAGATTGAAAATGCAGCAGAAAATAAGTTCTGATAAAACTGGATTGCTTTCTTTTGATTGTATCTGTTTTTAGATATTTTATTATTATTATTATTATTATAAACAATAATAATATTGTTACTAGCAACTATTTCTTTTTGGAGATGCTTTTGGTTCTGTTGTGAAAAATATTGTCTTTTAGTTATTTGATGGCTCATGGTCGACTTGTAATGCCTTTTACTGCTAATAGGAAATATATAATACAGTGATATAGGAACAGAGTGACTCCACTGACGCTCGAGGGTTTAATATAGCTGAGAGACAGACACACAGACAGACAGAGGGGGAAAGAGACAGAGAAAGAGAGAGAGAGAAAGAGAAAGGCTGCAGTGTCAATGATGAAGGAATGGATGAAGGGGAAAGATTCTGTGGTCAAACTGACAGATTCCTCAGGGATGGAGAGAGGGAGTGAAAAAGAGAGGGAGGGAGGGAGGAAGAGAGCGAGTGGGGAGGGAAAGAGGAAGGGGGTAGGGTCCGAGGGGGTGCTGAGGACTGTGGAACTTTCACACTCCACCATTTGTGTCTCTCAGGGTTTATTGAGGGTCGTCTAATGGTGCATTTTACGTTTGGGTCCCGAGCGGATGTTTCCCCATTTAAATGTGGCGTAGAGGCTGTTTAAATCATCAGTGTGTCTCCTCCTGCTACGGCCATCCAAGTAGTAGGCTACCGCTGTTGCGAAAACATTATATTCACGTGGCATTATATTATATCTCATTACATGTAACGTAATGTATTGTTGGATTTGATTAACCGACACAATGTGTATTGTTGATTACGGAAGTTGAATATGCAACGCGGTCTAACGTTATCCATTGAATTAAGTTAAATAGATTAAAGTGTGGTAATGTCGTTTGTACTTAAACTGTATTCAATTGAAGTTGCACTGCATTAAGTGAGCGGGGATTATAGTGGTTAAGTGTTTTAAAGGGATGTGGTGTGTAACGGGCGTTATGGGAAGATACAGCACTGTACTGTGGTTATGTGTGTGTGTGTGTGTGTGTGTGTGTGTGTGTGTGTGTGTGTGTGTGTGTGTGTGTGCGTGTGCGTGTGTGGGTGTGTGCGTGTGTGTGTGTGTGTGGTGTGTGTGTGTGTGTGTGGTGTGTGTGTG
>NC_137678.1:38325394-38327894 GCF_963989245.1 Nansenia antarctica
TCAGCTCCTCCGCGCTCCGCTTTCCTCCTGAAAGCCTTTTGTCGCATCATCCCTTGGTCATCTTATACAATGTCAGCTCCCCCCCTATACGAGCTGTCATTTGCAGTAATGGTTTCTGGTATGTGTGTACACTCAAAAGGGCCCTGATGGTAAACATGCTTGTGATTGTGTTTGTGAAGGTCTAAAGAGGTTTCTCTCCTGTGGAGGAGGAGGAGGAGGAGAGGGGGGGGGGGGGGGGGGTGGATAAAGCGAGGTTATTGAGCTAACTGTATTGAAGGTTTCAGTAGACCTGAAAGCTCTCTGTAATGAGAGAGAGAGAGAGAGAGAGAGAGAGAGAGAGAGAGAAAGAGAGAGAGAGAGAGAAAAGAAAGAGAAAGAAAAAGTAAGTGATGCAGGCTGTTGACTGAGAGGTGTGTGTGTGTGTGTGTGTGTGTGTGTGTGTGTGTGTGTGTGTGTGTGTGTATGTGTGTGTATGTGTGCGTGTGTGAGTTCTGGGAACTACGGGTAACTGTAACTATATAACTATAAACCAGAACTGTAAAACATTAATTAACATGTCCAAGTGAACACTACATGTTATTCCCAGCATTATCCAATGCTTATATCATTCCCTTGAATGCTACTGATGCTAATGCTCTCTCTCTCTCTCTCTCTCTCTCTCTCTCTCTCTCTCTCTCTCTTTCTCCCTCTTTCCCTCTCTCTTTTTTTTTCTTTTCCAGGATGTCTTCCAAGCGACCAGCTTCTCCATATGGGGGGACAGATGGAGAGGTAGTCATGGCAACGAGCAGACAGCGACTGGAGGACGACGAGAGTGACGGACACGCCGTCACCCACCTCCCCGTGAACTCCTACTGCAACAAGGTGTCCCCTCGCTCCCCCCGCACCGTGGACAGCCCCCCCACCCTACACAGTGCCATGGTACGACCCCCCCCTCCCTCCCTCCCCCCTCCCCCTTCTCTCTCACTGGCTACCTGCCCTCATATCGCTCCCCTCCCGATTGGGCTCTCTGCCCTTTAAAATCGACGTGACGCGTCCCCACTCGGCCATCTCGGGGCTGGCGTGGCTCCGAGGGTATGAGTTACCCCCTTGGGCACTGGTTTAGCATCAGAATACCCAGAATACCCTGCTCTTAATCCTGGCCTTGACCGTCTTGAGGGGGTAAACACATACCTCTGACCTTAGAACAGCGTCTAGGAGGAGGAACTCTTAACGTGTGACTCTGCCTTCTAAATTACCGGATTATTCACAGATTATGTTTGATAGAGTTTTCGTTGACCGGTCGTTTGCGATTGTGTCAGGTGTTTTTTACAGTGAGCATTCGGTCATTTCAGAAAAACGTAGAGATATACGTAGGTCAGTTTTTTACGAATATATAGCATAGCTTTTGTCCGAGGTCAGCCTATATTAAAAGGTATTGAAAAGCGGAGGTTATAGGCTGCTCTTTGGGTGTTTTACTGTTGTGTTTTGTTCGTCTATAATAAGCCTGGGGTCCATTTGACGCTGGGGTGCAGGGACGTGCTAAACGGGTGTTGCATGGCTGCGGCTGTGAGCCGTGTCAATGAGTCATGTTGTTCTGAATGAAGTGTGACACTGTGCAGTGGCGGTGAATGTATATGTCTGTGTGTGTGTGTGTGTGTGTGTGTGTGTCTCTGTGTGTCTCTGTGTGTGTGTGTGTGTGTGTGTCAAGAGTCAAGAGTAGTTATGAGTAGTATGTGTAGGTGGTGTGTCTGTGTGTATAGATCTGTGTATAGATCTGTGCGTATGACGGGCAATGTTTGTAAGATGCGTCGTCTGTGTTATATGTTGTGTGTATATTGTGTGTATGGAGTGTGTGTGTGTGTGTATGGCCAGCCAGGTCTCACGTTGACACACACCTGAAAAGCAGCACATAGTATTGCAAGACCTTTCCCCTGCTGATAAACACACACAGCAAACTTTGGAAATCAATCGTGGCCGTAAAACAATCGCATGGCGCTTAAGGACCATAATGGTGAGCTAATTCTGTAATTAAGGTGCTGATTACTCAATCTCGCTGGACTCTGGTGTTTGACAACAGTCACTGCCTATAAACCAAAGTCCTCTCTCCCACCCGACAGCCTCTAGCAGGCTAGATTACCACAGCTATTGTAGAGCCAGAGAGTGTTTAGGCTTAGGCCCGGGTCTACGTTATCTGTGGCGCGTTCATTCCCTGGGCCACAATAAGGATAATAAGGTAGATTGCAACAACTTAAAACATGTCTTGCTATGTAGAAGTTATGATAATGACTAATTGTTATGATTGCCACGCACTGTAACCCTCTTGATAAGATCGTTTTTAAAAATATATAATGTTGATAATATTATGCTAACACAATTATGACACATTTTATTTTGGTTCTTGTTTTTATTATAATTATTACTATTATTGTTTGTATTGTTATTATTATTCTTGTTGTTGTTATTATTATTATTATTATTATTATTATTATTATTCGAGAATTCAATGTCTCTCTTTCTGTAC
>NC_137678.1:38340394-38342894 GCF_963989245.1 Nansenia antarctica
TGAAGCTTTGTAGTGTTAAACACCGTCAACGCCGGTCATTCAAAGACCTCACAGTCAAATGAGTTATCGACAATATGGCTTTGTTCGGGAAAATGCCAACTTTGTTTGTGCGCCTCCCGAACAGAATCACCTTCTTTCTTTTTTCTGTTTTTTTTTCACCACTCGTGTCGATAACTTTTCTTGGAACTGCGATTCCTCACCGATAGGATGAATGTTGTTGTACGCTGTTTGAATTCGAGTCAATTCATTTTCCTTCCTTTGTGCCATGAGAAACAGCTCGCAGACATGAGAAGAACCTGACGCGTATTGTGAAACCAAGCCCATTGTTCCCGCGTTTGAAAAGGCGCATTCAAGTCACTTTTTATTGAATTGTTTTGCGTCCGCCTTTCACATTGCATTCTTCCCCCGGCCTCGCACAAGACAATCAATGCGAGATGAAACCCTCTTCTTTTTTTCTCCTTTTTTTTTCTTTCTCTTTTCTTGTCCAGATGAGCGATATTAAGAAGTGAATAGTATGTGTGTGGATGGGAAAAGCAGTGCCCCTTTTGCCTTTGTGGCCATATACATGTGCATAAAGGGGCTTAGAGAGAGAGGTCCCGTGGTTTTTTATGCTGGGTATGTGTGGGGTTGGATGGGAAAAGTAGACCCCGCTGCTTTTGTGTCCCGCGTGTGTGTATCGTTGTGTTATTGCCCCCCCGGCGTGGTATTAAGACCCGGCAACAAAAGCCGGGGGTTCATGAATCAGTCCGGAGTTTCCATAGCCGGTGTATTGTGGCTGGGGAAGAGGAGGGTGGGATGGGGGGGTAGGACTGCTCCATAGCCCTGTCATTTCCTACACAGGAATTAGACAGTTCCAAAAAGTGGTGGCATTCGTTCTGATTCACACACAAAAAATTAAACGGCGTGGAATGTTCCATGGGGAAGAATCTGACTCTGAAGAATCCATACATTAACCCGATTCTTTTTATAAACTCTCTAATTTACATGCTGGCTTCATCACGGAGGGCAGGGAGGCCAGAAGAAGAATGCATCTATAATATTGAAGTGTCTGTCTAGATAAATATGATGTGATGTTGAGTGATACAAATGATGAAGACGGCTCCTGTTCCCTCACTGTTGATTGAGTTATATATGGGGAGTTAGAGCCATCGTTTTGTCACAGAGTCAGTTACACCAACACACACACATCCATTTATTTAGGAATGATTCTGCTCTTAAACTATGATGAAAATAAACACAATGTTTTTGGACTATTTAAATAGTCCTGTAGCATAACTTGAATGCTAATTTTCAGATGGCATCCAACCATATCTATTAACATGTTAAATGTTATTTCAGCTCTGTGGCTATGTTGAAGTTAACATTAAATAATGGGATATAATGGCTCATGAATATGGAATATGTCTTTAAAACCTTTGTAGCACAGAAAAATGAAATGAAAACACCGGATTACATTTCTACTTCATAAACTTTGAACACATCAACATTAGCTCCATGTTGACAACCAGCTTTGTTTAACTTTTGCATTACAGGGTCAATTTCATACTCAATGCTTTCTTTGTCACATGTAAATGAGTGCCGTCCTGAACATACAAATTAGATGGTTCATACCTGAAATGTGGTACTAGAAGTCTAGATAACCGTGATGACGATAATTAGAATTATTTAAAGCACAAGCAAATATAATCACACAAAACAGACAATCCCATATCCGTATCTGATGTTTGCAAATGTGGACACCCCCAGTGTCTGCTTCCTTCAGTTAGGATATGTGGTTTCATTAGTGTGTGAGCGTCTACTGTGGGCTATGGTCTGCACTGTGCAAGGTGTGTAAGTGTATTAGGTGCACTGTTGGCTATGTATGTAAATGTATTAAAAGCTGTGTGTGTGTGTGTGTGTGTGTGTGTGTGTGTGTGTGTGTGTGTGTGTGTGTGCGTGTGTGTATGCGTGTCTGTATGCGTGTGTAACCGTTGGTTGTTTGACAGCGTAACACGCCTCGTTCTCTATAATCCTCATAGGCCTCTGAACAAATAGCACAATCTGCTTACAAACTTGCTTTACATTTTGCCTACATTAACCGTTCTGCTAGCTCTATGCACACACCGCAGAGCCCAGCTAAGGGGACGGGGATTTAAGGCTCCAAATGGATCTAAGAGGGCTTTAAGCCCTGATTTAAAACATGTGAGAGCTATGTACCGCTGCATTCAGAACAGTACATATGTGTGTCCAGCGTAAATACCAGGGTGAGTACTAGGGTGAATAAACAGGGTGAGTACCAGGGTGTATAAACAGGGTGAGTACCAGGTTGTATAAACAGGGTGAGTACCAGGGTACATCAGCCTAGGAGAGGCCTAACCCTATCAACTTAGCCACAATGCACAGCTCTGACCAGACATGCAGGGTTACCAAACAGACACATGCCAGCAATCAGCATAATCACTCCCTACTCACCCCCCCCTCCTTCCCCCTCCTTCCGCACAGACAGACACACACACACACA
>NC_137678.1:38350394-38355394 GCF_963989245.1 Nansenia antarctica
AATTAACAGCTGTATTCATTCAAATGTTTGTTCATGTTATCAAGACAGCATATAATGATAATGGAGGTGTGTGTGTGTGTGTGTGTGTGTGTGTGTAATAATTTATAATTTTGCCATTTAGCAGACGCTTTTATCCAAAGCGACTTACAATTACGAATTACAGGGACATTCCCCCTGGAGTAACTGAGGGCTAAGTGCCTTACCCAAGGGCACACTAGTAGTGGTGTGGCTTCAGGCGGGATTTGAACTCACAACCTTCGGATCACAAGTCCAACTCACTATCCACTAGACCACCACTACCCCTGTGTGTGTGCGTGCGTGCGTGCGTGCGTGCGTGTGTGCGTGCGTGCGTGTGTGCGTGCGCGCGTGCGTGCGTGTGTGTGTGTGTGTGTGTGTGTGTGCGTGCCTGCCTGCCTGCCTGCCTGTCTGTCTGTCTGTGTGTTTCTGAGCTGAAAGACACACACATAATACAGTACAATGTGTGTCCACTGAAGCCACAAATAACACATTTTCCACTCTTCGGAATCAGAATACAATAGCAGTAGAAGTTTTGCACTTTTCTCAAATGTCGTTACAATTCCGTCCTCCTCTGTTCTTCACAATGTCATGCCCTCTATGCAGTTATTTCAATCTGCCAGTACAAATTTGGCGCTATGAGATTTCTGCCAGTGTAAATTTGGCTGAGATTTTGGTTCAAATCAAATTGGACATAAGCACCCACAACACCATCTGTTCTCCATGTGAAGGGCAAAATTCTGTTTTAGATAAATGGATTTTCAATGTATTAAATTGTTGACTGACACCGTTGAATATTTCCGTAGATATGCTGTATCTATATCTGATTGGAATGATAATGATATGCGTTTTGATTAAAGCATAATTTAATCTCAGTTTGTAAATATATTAATAAGAATAACAATATCAGCATATGCTCATACTTTTAAACAGTTTGCTTTTATCTGATACTAAGTATTTCAGAATGCATATATTTCTGAGTAAACCAAGTTGACAAAAAAAATCTGCTTTTTATGCAACATAATACATAATGCATACACATAATTTGTCATGATAATGTGAACATGATAATGTTATATTATTTTCAACACGTTGCTTGGTCTCTTGGGAGAAACTGTCTCTTGTATATTTGATAGTGTGCTTGGTAGTGTGCCCTACTAATTACTAGTGTACTTCATCCTTGGCAACAAGTACACCCTCTCTCACAAGTCAAAGGTGTTTTGACAGGTGAGTGTGTCTGAAGTTTCCTTGGTAACACGTTCTGTGCCCAAAAGTGTTTATCATAGCGTCTGTCAGACTCTCTCCGATCATCAGGGCCATATGGGCCAGGCTTTAGTCCTGTCCCAGAAGAGGAACAGCTTACCAGGTGATGCTGGAAGCATAACACACAGTATCCAAACAACTGTAATTGAACCGTAAAGATGTAACGCATCCCTACTGAATCCATAACTCAAATTTGGGAAAGGTCAGACACACGTTGTGTCTGGACATAATTTGTTCATATTGTGCTCAAAGTTCTAAGTTTGCTGTTTGTATTGAGGGACATGGGGGTTGGGTTTCCCTGTTGACTGCCTTAGTGTCTGGAGGTTATTAATTACTAAAGTTGGATCGTCTCCTGAACTAAACCCCGGTAGACTGGCTGAGGGGACTGGAGGAACTAGGGACTCTTCCCTCTCTTTCTCTCTCTCTCTCTCTCTCTCTCTCTCTCTCTCTCTCTCTCTCTCTCTCTCTCTCTCTCTCTCTCTCTCTCCCTCTCTCACTCTATCTCTCTCTCCCCCCCCCCCACCCAGCCCCCTCTCTCTCCTTCTCTCTGCTTCTATGGGAGAAAGGGAAAGCCCGGGGAGAGGAAAGGGATTTAGTTGTTTACACAGTACTCACTGCAACTGTTGCCAAGCAGCACTTTTACAAACAACACACATAATTGGTACTTTTAGTGCCTAACCTTGCAGAGGTGGAAGGTAAAGTAGAGAGAGAGAGACTCTGTTCTGACAAAAGCTTTTTGCAGATGGCAACATCTTTCTCCATATTTCTCTGATTCTGTGTTGTTGAGAACCTGGTGACCTGGTGTGTGTGTGTGTGTGTGTGTGTGTGTGTGTGTGTGTGTGTGTGTGTGTGTGTGTGGGTGGGTGGGTGGGTGTGTTGATGAGCGTCTCCTAAGACACTGTTGGCATCACCACTATGGCACTGCGACGATTGAACTGCCTTTAGACAGATTTTCAAAATGGACGGACCTCTAGACATGAACGCACCCCAAACATGAATTGATCATCAAAATATCAGCATCATAATTTCATGTGAGATGCGGTCTCCCTCTGCAAAGAGAATAGTGGGAATAGTTTGAAGTCACATCTAATATGTAGCCAGTGGGGAGAGGCGATGATAGCTTTCCGGTTAAGTAGAAATTCTGTCTTTATTCAATATTCAGTTTGTTTTAGTAATTTATCGCATTATTAAATTGTGTTATTTTTAGTCAATTAGGCAGAAATGGAAGTATGAGGTTATTCATGCAGTAAATTTACAACAGAATGGTACTGTGTGAAATACCCGGAGCTGGGGAGAGTTTTTTTTTTCTTCCTGTGTGTGTGTGTGTGTGTGTGTGTGTGTGTGTGTGTGTGTGTGTGTGTGTGTGTGCGTGTGCGCGCGTGCTCCTGCGTGTTAAAGACCTCTGGATTTACTACCATAGGTAATAGTAGACCAGGGCTTTCCTCTGGGGCAGAATTACTACGGTTCACCTCCAGACTCTCGCAGTGTGACAGGGCAATGGACCACGCTGCCCCGGTGGGTTTCTAGCCAGAGCAGAAAGGACAACATCGCTGGATGGTGAATAAATGGCACCCTGCTCTCTCTCTTTCTCCCTCTCTCTCCCTCTCTCTCTGTGCTCTCTCACTCCACCTCAATACGTTACTGTTTGGGCCCATTTTGCAAACCTTAGATAAACTCTGTCGGTGCTTGTATAATTGGTTATTCAATCCTGACCCCTCGGTCTGTGGTGTGGGCCAGGGCCTGAGCCGCCCCGCTGCCAAGAGGAGTCAATGTGGAGCCTGTTCAGCCTGGGCCGAGCCGGAGCCAGGGCCTTTCCTGTGAGCCCTCCCCACCCTCCCCCACCCCGGCTGGGGCTGGCGCTGGGACAGAGGCCCCTTTGTTGTCCACAGAGGGCCCGGCTTGTTCCCTCCCCTCTTTCTTTACCCCCCCCCCCTCTCTCTCCCTCTCCCTCTTTCTCCCTCGCACCCCCACCTCCCTTTTCTTTTACCACCCACCCCCCACCCCCCCACCCCCTCCCTCCTTTCTTCAACCAAACGTATCCTGGCTTCACAAATATGAGATAATAGGAAAAATAGAGCTGGCTGTTTTGGTGAGTCAGGGCAACGCGTCGGAGCGAAAAATAGAACCCAGAGAGAGAAAGAGAGAGAAAGAGAGAGAGAGAGAGAGAGAGAGAGAGAGAGAGAGAGAGAGAGAGAGAGAGAGAGAGAGAGAAAGAGAGAGTGAGAGAGAGTGATTACATTGTTTGTGGAGTTGGACCGAACGAGCTGGACCAGGCTTCTGTTTTTCCCTTCACTCAGAAAAAGAGAGATGGATGGAGAGAGAGGGCGAAAGAGAGAAAAAGAGAGGGAGGGAGAGAAGGAAAGAGAGAGGAGTGGGACCCTGCATTGTTGTTCTACTCTCTCTTTCTCTCTCTCTCTCTCTCTCGTTTTCTCGTTTTCTCTCTCTCTCTCTCTCTTTCTCCTTTTCTCTCTCTCTCTCTCTCTCTCTCTCTCTCTCTGGGCAGGTGGACGGGGTGTTTTGGCTCTGTCATACTGCAGCAGCTTGACTCCGTTTGAGCCAATGAACGAAAATAATACAGAATGATTCCACTATTATTGTCAAATTTTCCCTCCGTTTTTCCTGGAATGTCATGGTGATTTAGACTGAAACATTCCCCATTAACAGGATTAATAGGAGGCTGGGTTTTACACGTGCCACCAGAATCACTCACAGTCCTGCTCCATGTCTCAGCCCCTCCTCACCTCCCCAAAAATAGGACAGGGCTGCGGTGCTGTCATATCTTAACCCCAACTACCCCCCCCCTCTCTCTATCTCTACACACACACACACACACACACACACACACACACACACACACACACACATATACACACACACACACACACACACACACACACACACACACACACACACAGTCATCTTCGTTTGTTTTCGGCCTGTCTCCTCTGCATCCTGTCTGACACACACACACACACACACACAGCCCACTCCTACACACACACACACACACACACACAGCCCACTCCTACACACAAACACAGCCCACTCCTACACACACACACAGCCCACTCCTACACACACACAGCCCACTCCTACACACACACACAGCCCACTCCTACACACACACACACAGCCCACTCCTACACTCCTACCTTTCTGTTTTCCCTAAAAACTCTCCGCCTCCCCTCCTCCTTCGTGTTCCCCCCGTCCTCCTCCGCCCCTGCGTCTCATCACCACACCCTCTAAATACGCAACCCACGCCCCAGCGTCAGCACTGAGCTCCACCCTGTGTGTGTGTGTGTGTGTGTTCCATTCCCTCTGGTCTGATCGAGGAGGTCTGTAATCGGTGGGTATTAACTCATTTGGCTGGGTGTTCGTTACATCGATCACATTTTCAGTGAGAGAGCAGTCCTGTATGTCGGCTGGCCTGGGACACTGGAACAACACTCCCTTTGTCAGACCACAGGCACTCTCCTCTCTTCTCTTCTCTTCTCCTCTCTTCTCCTCTCTTCTTCTCTCTTCTCCTCTCTTCTCCTTTCCTCTCCTCTCTTCTCCTCTCTTCTCCTCTCTTCTCCTCTCTTCTTCTCTCTTCTCCTCTCTTCTCCTTTCCTCTCCTCTCTTCTCCTCTCTTCTCCTCTCTTCTCCTCTCTTCTTCTCTCTTCTCCTCTCTTCTCTTCTCTTCTCTCTTCTCCTCTCTTCTCCTCTCTTCTCCTTTCCTCTCC
>NC_137678.1:38359372-38366872 GCF_963989245.1 Nansenia antarctica
CTGTGCGGTGATAGTGTGATTATAGTGTTGCTGCTGCTGCGGTGGAGCGCCGGTGGAGAGGAGGATCTGGGCAGGACACACACACACAGAGACACACACACACAGACACACACACACACACACACACACACACAGAGAGAGACACACACACACACACACACACAGAGACACACACACATACACACACACATACACACATACACACACACACACATACACACAAACAGGCAGGCAGACACACACATATGCACACACACAAGCACACACACACACACACACACACACACACACACACACAGGCAGGCAGGCAGGCAGGCAGACTTGCAGACAGGCAGGCACACACGTGCATACACACACACACACACACACACACACACACACACGCACACACACACGCACACACACACACCGGGCAGGAAAAGAGGCAAGAGAGCAGGAAGATAGGGAGAACTGTCATTACTGAGAAAGAGAAACAACTGAGAAAGGGAGGGAGGGAGGGAGTGAAATGAGGGAAGGCACTCTAACACAGCTGCCTCTCCTCTTTTTCTCTCTTTCAAGCATTTACCTCTTGAAACACCTGTGTCATGCTGCATTACATTATTACATACACAAGCACTCACGTCCACCTGGTGGTAAGAGAGAGAGAGAGAGAGGGGAGAGAGAGAGAGGGAGAGAGAGGGAGAGGGAGAGAGGGAGAGAGAGGGAGAGGGAGAGAGAGAGGGAGAGGGAGAGAGATTATTGTATCAATCTTGACCTTCCATCAGTGCTTATTATCTGTCTTTTCAACTATGTTAGATCGCCCCATCTCTGCTCTCTCTTTCTCTCTCTCTCTGTCTACCTCTCTCTCTCTGTTTGCCTCTCTCTCTCTCCTCTCCCTCTCCCTCTCCCTCTCTCTCTCTCTC
The DNA here is from genome assembly GCF_963989245.1 of Nansenia antarctica. Taxonomy (NCBI): domain Eukaryota; kingdom Metazoa; phylum Chordata; class Actinopteri; order Argentiniformes; family Microstomatidae; genus Nansenia; species Nansenia antarctica. The sequence goes on from NC_137678.1 coordinate 38,360,275, forward strand.
TTTCTGTCTACCTCTCTCTCTGTGTACCTCTCTCTCTCTCTGTGTACCTCTCTCTCTCTCTGTCTACCTCTCTCTCTCTCTCTGTCTGCCTCTCTCTCTCTCCCTCTCTCTCATCCCTCCTTCTCTCCCTCTCCCTCTCTCTCCCTCCCCTCCTCTCCCTCCCTCTCTCTGTCTGCCTCTCTCTCCTTCTCCCTCTCCATCCCTCTCTCCCTCTCTCTCTCTCTCTCTCTCTCTCTTCTCTCTCTCTCTCTCTCTCTCGATGAGACATCTCCCCACACTCTCACTGTCAGTCATGTCACTGCCTGAGTCTTTGTGTTGTTTTTGGCAGAGGAGTCTTCAGTGCAACCATCTGTCTCCTACTTCTCTCTCTTCTCCCCTCTCTCTCTCTCTCTCTCTCTCTCTCTCTCTCTCTCTCTCTCTCTCTCTCTCTCTCTCACCACACTCAGACTCTCCTCTTGCCAAAGTCACTGAGGGAGTTTTTGTGTGTGTGTGTGCGTGTGTGAATGTGTGTTTTTTTTCTCTCTTTTTAAAAATTCTGGAAACCTTGTCAAGTCGTATGGCTTGTTGCCGACGATCGCAGAGGGCTCCTCAGAAACGGGCGGCCAGCTGTTGTGAGAGTTTCGCGGGCGGCTTCCTCGTGACTCCGGCTTTGTCTCAGTAATCAGAAGGACAGGCTCGCTGCTCGCCAGCCACTGACCCCACTCACACTGCACTCTCTATCAGGCACAGGTGCAGCGGAGGAGAGAGGGAGTACGTCTCGGGTGTGTGTCCGTGTGTGTGTGTGTGTGTGTGTGTGTGTGTGTTGTGAAGGAGAGTGGGCGTGTGTGTTGTGTGTGTGTGTGTGTGCCAGTGTGCATGTGTGTGTGTGTGTGCACGCTTGTGCGCACCTCATGGCTCGAGTGCGTGCACGCGTGTATTTTGTCTACTTTTTCTACCATCTCCTTCTTCCTCACGTGCATGAATGTGTGTGTCTGACCCTCCGAGGTGCTGGTTTGGGAGTGTTGGGGGTGATAGGATCTGATACCCTCTCTGTGTGTAAGGAGCAGTCATCACACCCCTCGGAGCCTAAACACAACAATACCTCAGGACACAGCCCAGCCCAAGAGTCACACACACACACACACACACACACACACACACACACACACACAGACACACTCAAAGGCCCCTGCCAACTGCATCTGCCTGCATTCGCTTTCTTCTCTCTCACTGCCCAAGAGCAATGTCTGGCTACACCTGGACAGCAGACACACACACACACACACAGTGTATACACCTGTAACTGATATCCTTATCTCCTCCCCTCCTCCCCTCCTCCCTCCTCCCTCCTCCCTCCTCCCTCCACCTCTCCCCCTCTCTCAGCAGGTCCAGGGCCAGCTGCCTCCGCTGATGATCCCAGTGTTTCCTCCAGACCAGAGGACCCTGGCGGCCGCCGCTGCCCAGCAAGGGTTCCTGCTGCCCCCCGGCTTCAACTACAAGCCTGGCTGCAGTGAGTAGAGCTCCGGTCCAACTCTACACACACACACACACACACACACACACACACACACCTTGTATGACCAATGGGGACAGGGACCAGAATTGGATTTCACTGTCCAGTAGACAAAGCCTCTCTCGCTCAAACCGAACCAGTTCTTGGAGCCGTTAAAACCAGTAGAACTGGTCCAGATCAGTGTCACTTCCATCCTCTCTGTCGCATCTCTCTCTCTCTCTCTCTCTCTCTCTCTCTCTCTCTCTCTCTCTCTCTCTCTCTCTCTCTCTCTCTCTCTCTCTCTCTCTCTCTCTCTCTCTCTCTGTCTCTCTCTCTCTCTCCATCTTTGGCTCAGTGGTGTACTTGGCTCCTTCCTTTGTCTCCATTCGTATTTCGTAAAGTAAAAAAGCAACATCCTGTGGGAGATTGTGTTTTTGGCCGCGACGGTCCGACTGTGAGGCAATGTGTTGTTTACTGCGAGAGGCGCGCCGGACGCTTTGCCAGGAGAAGGCTGGGAATAACGTGAACACACCGTAGGTGGGGGGGGAGCTAGAGGGTTGACCTGCCCCAGGTTTCCTCACATTAACACGGGACGCCGCCAGGAACACGCTTCCAACATGCGTGTGCCGTTCCCAAACCGCCTCCACCAGCCGTCCGCGGGGCAGCCTGTCTCCGTCTCCCTGGCTTCACAGCTTCCCAAACAAGTCCTCCTCCCCCATTTCAATTACTGCCATCCTCATCCTCACCCACGCCCACTTGCCCAACTTAAATACCCCTCCTTGCGCACGCTTTTCAATTGTGTACTTGTCTTTTTTACTGCCCCGCACGCCAACTCATAATATTTTATTGGCACGCACAGAAGAGAGAGAGAGAGAGAGAGAGAGAGAGAGAGAGAGAGAGAGAGAGTGAGAGAGAGAGAGAGAAGAGCTAGCTGTCCCTTTTTGAAACCTCAAAACATAGTTGAAAGTGTAGTTTGTTCCGACGTGACTGACACGCACACGCCTCACACTGACTCAACACACTGTGAAACACAGACTATAAATACAATCTATACATTCATAGTGTTCTCACGCCGTGCCAAATAGACCCACACACACTCACACTACAGTATACACATGTACAGGCATACACCGTACACATTGTGCCCACCAGTACCGGTGAGGCTTCCATTTCATCCCGTCATCCCCCCCTCCCTCCCTCCATCTCTCCCTCCTCTCTTCCTCTCTTTTTCCTCTCTCTCTCTCTCTCTCTCTCTCACACCCTCTCCCTCTCCTCACCCTCGTCCCTCTCTCACTCACTTCCTCTCCCTCTCACTCTCTTTCCCCTCTCTCTCACACCTCTCCCTCTCTCCACTCACTTTCTCTCCCTCTCTCTCTCATTCCCTCTCTCTCTCCCCTCTCTCTCTCTCTCCTCGCTCATCCCTCTCTCACCACATCTCTCTCCCCTCCTTCTCCCCCTTCTCCCTCTCTCTCTCCCCCTCTCTCTCTCTCTCTCTGCTCTCCCTCTCTCACTCTCTCTCTCTCTCTCCTCTCCCTCTCTCACTCACTCGCTCTCTCTCTCTCCCTCTTTCTCCCCCCTATCCCTCCTCCCTCTATCTCTCTCTCTCCCACTCTGTGTCTGTCAGTGAGAACTGACTGCCCGCTCCATTCGGGATGCTTATCCACGGGCCAAAAGCAACATGTTTGCTTTCTTTATATCTCTCTCTTTTGTTACAGCGAGCCCCAGGAGAAGCATAAATATCTGGAACCGACGTGTTTGTTTAGGGAGCAGGAGAAGGACCCATCTCCCAGAATACCCAGCTTTCAAATAATCCCAACCCCACCCAACCCCGGCCCCATCCCCCAAAAATGCTTGAACTTGTTTTTTTTTAAGCTCGGAGTTATATGGGAAAAATGTTTTGGAGAGGCTGATAGCATATCAGGAAAATGTCTGGTTGTTGCTTATTGAGACAGGGGTCCCGACTTCCCCTAGGATTGTGACAGTTACATGGGTGGACACACACACACTCACACACAAACACACATACACACACACACACACACACTCAAACATCCACACACAGTGAGATACACAGTGAGGTACACACACACACACACACACACACACACACACATACACACACAAACACACACACACACACTCACACGTCCACACACAGTGAGATACACAGTGAGATACACACACACACACATACACACACACACACACACACACACACACACACACACACACATACACACACTCACTCACACATCCAAACACAGTGAGATACACACACACACTCACTCACACATCCACACACAGTGAGATATACACACACACACACACACACACATACACTCACACATCCACACACAGTGAGATACACAGTGAGATACACACACACATACACACACACACACACACACACAGACACACACACACAAGCACACACACACAGATACACACACATACATCCACACACACAGAGATACACACACACACACACACACACACACACACACACACACAGATATACACACACAACCCACACAAACACAGAGAGAGTTACACATACACATACACACTCACATACCAGAACCATACAGGAGACGTCCAGTGAGCTAGCCAAGGGGCTGACCTCCCTGGGACCAGTCAGAAACGCAGAACATTCTGAAATATGACTGTTCAGTGTTTATGAATCCTGTCTGACTATCTCTGCCTAGAATCAGACAGGAATGTCACTAAGTAGGAGTCTCACCATGTTACACCACGAGAGCAACCATACAATACCATGTAAAGGCATTGTTTTGAGGCAGTATGCCCTGTAATATCAATGTAGCATCAAGCTAACACCTTACAATCTTTTTCAAAAGCACCTTTGTTTTCAAAAAGAAAAACATCTCTCATTGATGTTCGGAGTGACACACACACACACACACACACACACACACAACACACACACACACACACACACACACACAATGTCCGCTATTGAAAATAACTCTATTAAGAGAACACCAGAAACACCAGCTTATTGGACCCTGTCACCCCACTCAGCACACACACACACACACACACACACACACACACACACACCCCTGGCCCTCCCCAGACCTGACCTTTCCATCCCAGAGTAATTACACAGACCTATCTGCAGCTGGGCGCTAATAACCTGCTCTCTCCTCTATTCTCTATTCTCTGTTCAATTCTGTCTATCTGTCTGGCTACCTGTCTGTCTGTCTATCTGTCTGTCTGCCTATCTCTCTGCCTGCCTGTCTGCCTGTCTGCCTGTCTGCCTGTCTGGCTGGCTGTCTGCCTAGGCACAGAGAGAGTATGAGAGAGAGGGAGAGACAGGGAGAGATAGTATGAGGGAGAGAGAGATAGATAGTATGAGGGAGAGAGGGAGAGAGAGGGGGAGATAGTATGAGGGAGAGAGAGATAGATAGTATGAGGGAAGAGAGAGGATAGAGAGGGGGAGATAGTATAGAGGGAGAGAGAGATAGAGAGGGGGAGATAGTATGAGGAAGAGAGAGATAGAGAGGGAGAGATAGTATGAGGGAGAGAGAGATAGAGAGGGAGAGAGAGATAGGGAGAGATAGTATGAGGGAGATAGAGAGGGGGAGATAGTATGAGGGTATGAGGGAGATAGAGAGGGGGAGATAGTATGAGGGAGAGAGAGATAGAGAGGGAGAGATAGTATGAGGGAGAGAGAGATAGAGAGGGAGAGAGAGATAGAGATAGAGAGGGAGAAAGAGAGAGAAGGATGACGTCTCTGGTTTAATTAGCGGCAGGGCTTTCTTTTATCAGGGCTGCACCTTAGCGCTCTTTGTGAGAAGGTATTAGAGAGGCGACCACACAATCACTCTTTCATTAGGACAGCGGGAGACGGGAACAAAGACGGGCTCTAAAGCTGCAGCAAGGCGGCCTGGCACTCAGGTGGTGGGGGGGCGGGGGGAGGGAGGGGGGTGGTCGGCGGGTCTGTCTGGACTGAAGGCAGAGGTGGGAGAGAAGGATTTATACTGTTTAGCCTAAGAAGTGAAGGAGGGGGAGAGGGGGGGGAGGAGGAGGAGGGGAGGTGTTTTGAAAGAGGGAGAGAGGTCTCACACTCTAGTGTGAAAGTAGGTTTTAGAGGTAGAGAGAGAAAGAGAGCGAGGGAGGATGCTGGGGTGAGAAAGGGCTGTTTGGGTGTGAAAGTGTTACGAGGGTGAGGACAGGGGAGGGAGGGAGGGAGGGAGGGATGGATGGAGGGATGGGCGGACTGGTACACACAAACAATCACCCCAGGGACTGAAGGAAAAGAGAAAAGAGAGATTTGAAAGTGGGAAAGAAAGAAAGAAAGAAAGGAGGGATTGGAGGAGAGGAAGGAGAGAGAGATTTGCTGACGTTGTCCTTTTGTCTCCTCCGTGTGTGCAGGTGACCCCTACCCTCTTCAGCTGATCCCCACTACCATGGCAGCTGCTGCCGCGGCAACCCCCGGCCTCGGCCAACTACAGCTCCAGGTAAGATGACGACCATGACGATGATGATGATGATGATCATCATCATCATTTTGAGGAGGATGATGAGCATGGTGATGATGAAGATCGATAAAAATCTATTAAATAATAATAATAATAATAACGTTATTTGTATAGCGCTTTTCCTGCAAACGTTGCAGCTCAAAGTGCTTTAATCATTAATCATAATTTAATTATTTAGTCATTTAAAGGCAATATTAAAAAGATGGGTTTTTAGTCTTGACTTGAACATATTTGCTGAGGTTGCATCCCTAATGTAAACTGGCAGTGTAAATATTATAAGTACAATGATTTCTCTCAACACGCTGACATCAAACATCAACTCACAATAAGATAATACGATCAAATAAGATAAGATCGACTTTATTGTCCCTGTAATCGACCGACCAACCGACGCCTAAACTCCCAAAGCGTCTTTTTTTTGTTCAACAGAAAAAAAATACTTTAAAAATATTTTTTACGGAATAATGGACTCACAAGCCTCAAATGGATGTGTCCTCGTTTACTGAAAACTAAACATCTCTGTGGTGATTCATCAATGACATTGAGTTATTGTCTCTCGTTTGGGACGTACCAAGGCTAACAGACTTAGCTAACTGGTGTGTGTTTGATGATGCCAGTGTTAGGT
>NC_137678.1:38386872-38391872 GCF_963989245.1 Nansenia antarctica
AATCGCTCGAAACGAAGTCATAGTTAGCCCTCGAAATGAAGCCATGGCTCGATGAAATATGAATTGGGACAGCCCTCCCCCTAAACGTGAACGCGCAAATCGAGCCATAGGGGTGAAAACGAAGGGCTAGGGGTGAATTGGGACAGAGCCATACAGTCCCCGTCTCTCTCCATACACACACACACACACACACACACACGCACGCACACACTGAGTCCAGATTAAGAAACGCACTGCCAGCCAGCCACCCAGTCAGCCAACCCACCCCCGTGGCCTCTCCTCCTCCTCCTCCTCCTCCACTCTCTACTCCAGGCCTATTTTCCGGTTATGACTTGTATACAAGAGTCCATTCCTCTGTCATCATTACAAATCTGATCTGATAATCTGGCCTGAGATGGCATTAGTGCGAGGATTAGTCCAGATAAAGAACCATCAGCTAGGACTAGGTCTTTGTTAGCGCTAACACCGCGATAGAGAGCCCGATAACAGGACCCACCGCCTCTTTCTCTCTCTCTCTCTCTCTCTCTCTCTCTCTCTCTCTCTCTCTCTCTCTCTCTCTCTCTCTCTCTCTCTCATTCTCTCTCTTACAGCAGATGCCTCTGACGCTCGCAGCCACTAAGCTGTGGAAATAATACAAATAATAGCGATGAAAAGAAGCTGGGAATCATCTTTGATATGCAGCCGGGCAGATGTTCCGGCTGGGGGAAATTAGCAGGCCTTTGGGTTTAATAGGAGTAATCTGGTGGGATGCTGTGCTTTTCTCTTCAAAGAATTCTGTGAGCTTTCAGGGGGGGGGGGGGAAGAGAGAGAGGGTGTGTGTGTGTGTGTGTGTGTGTGTGTGTGTTTGTACACTAAAACAATCTATAAAACACATTAGAGTCGGTTGTTCTGGTAATTTAAAATGTTGATTGAGGAACTCTTGAAGGATGTGGCTGTTACTTATTGCTATAACATACCATGTTGTGGTTTTATATGAAGTATTGATTTCTGTATTTTGATTGTATTTTTATGTCATTTTGAAATAGTATTTATATTGTGGACAGTGTGCACCTGCAAAAGATGCATTGGTCTCGGTGTGTCACCCCTGTATAAATAAAATAGGTTAAATACAATTAAGTAAAGTTGTGTGTGTATGTGTGTACACATTTATTTATGTAAAAAAAAAAACTCTCTGGATTCAGGATATATTCAGGAGGTTTTAAATGAATCAAAATTTGGAGATTTGAGGGACAGGGCTTTGGGAGTGTTGTTGTTTAATTGTGTTTACAGTTTGAACATGTGTCTGAGCTGCGGGCTGGGACTGACATTCACTGCTGTAAATAACAGTCAGGCTCCGAGTGGCCCTCGCTCTCCTGATGACAGTACTGTCTGGGTCCTCTGACAGGGCCACAGAGCGTCCGCTGCTCTGCGTGTGTGCGTGTGTGTGTGTGTGTGTGTGTGTGTGTGTGTGCGCGTGCGTGTGGCCCATCTCTCACAGCGATGGCTAAGAGAGAGCAGTCAGAGGCAGGCCTGACTCGCGGCAAAGACTGAGTCACACACAGCTTGACAGTCAAGTGGTCAGTGTGTGTGTGTGTGTGTGTGTGTGTGTGTGTGAGTGTGTGTGCGCGTATGTGTGTGTGTGTGTGTGTGTGTGTGTGTGTGTGTGTGTGTGTGTGTGTGTGTGTGTGTGTGTGTGTGTGTGTGGACACATTTTCCCTCTGGTCCAGTGTATGGTAATGCATTTACCTCACGGTTCAGGAGAATGTTTATTCTGGATGGACTCCCCCTGTGTGCCTCTCAGGAAGCCTCCCTTCCTCCACAGAGCTCAAAAAGAGCTGTAGCAAACAAACAGAGAGCCAGATACCAGTCTGAACACTAGTCTTGTCCTTTCAATTCCATTGTATTCTAGTCTAATCTAGTCTGGAAGTCTAGTTCATCTTGTTTCAGCCTATTTCAGCCTCTCAGTCTAGTCGACTATTTGAAACACAGAATCTCCACAAATACTCTACACCGTAACATCATTAAATGCAACATTATTCACAAAGCACATTTCAAACACGAACGCGACCACAATGCAAAATTGAATAAAAAAAACTAAAACGACGTGCTGTGTCTTCCCCTGGCAGACCTGCTGTCGTCCCTGTCCACGGGCGGGTACCTGAACGACCACGAGGCGGTGACCAAGGCCTTCGCCGAGGCCCGGCAGATGAAGGAGCAGCTGAAGAGAGAGCAGCAGGTCCTGGACGCCAAGGTGGCCGCCGTCAACAACCTCAGCCTCAACAACGGACGCTCCGAGAAGGTAGGAACCGACTTTAAGCATGACACATCTTGTTTTTTACAAGATGTGATTTAAAATGATGTTGAATAAATAGATTTAATGGAGTACAAAAAATAGTATAGTATCTACCACCGTGATATGAATTGTTTGATTTCAAAATAAGAACAAATGCTTGATTGTCCAAACTTACACAGAGCACTGTATCATATAGTATTATCATAATACATAACATCATATATAATTTGATGTCATGAAAAATCCCATAATATCATAAACAAACATTACATCGTATTATGTTACGTCAATGTGATAGAAATCAATGCAGTTCCATAAGCAGTGTGCAATGTAATACGGTAAGTACAGTACAATATGTAATCTAAATAAGACTAAAGATCTTACCTTCTCATAGGTAATGAATGTGTCTGTGAGACGCTCTGGGGGCAGGGTGGGGCAGTGGTGTGGGTTTGTACTGAGGCGTGCTGGGGGCAGGGTGGCGGGGTGGACTGGGGATGGGGGTGGGCTGAGGGGAGGCTGGGGGCGGGAATGGTGGTGAGCAGAGAGGCCGCTAGCGAAGCGTCGCGGAGATGCTAATGTGAAGTGATGGCGCCTGCTCATCGGCAGCGTGGCTAAATTGTGGTTGTTTGTTAAACACACTGGGAGTCAGCTGGTGCACACACACACACACACACACACACATACACACACTCACACACACATACACACGCACACACTGACACACATACACACACGCACATACAGACACAGCTCTCTCTTTCTCTCCCTCTCTCTCTTCCCTCCTGATGTTTCTCTGAGTGCTCTCCCACTCAAACACACACTGTTTTCCCACCTCATTGCCTTGCTAACACTGATATCATTTAACATCAGTTAAGAGCGCCTTCAAAGACAGACAAACATACAAGCAGACAGTGAAACAGAGAGACAGAAATACAGACAGGCAGACAGCCATGGAGGCAGACAGACAGACAGACAAGCTGAGCTGCTGTAAACGCCTCACTTTCCCTTCAGGGATCAATAAAGTATCTATCTATCTATCTGTCTGTCAGTCCTCCGTCCGTCCGTCCGTCCATCTATCTATCTATCTATCTATCTATCTATCTATCTATCTATCTATCTATCCATCCATCCATCCATCCATCTATCTATCTGTCTGTCAGTCCTCCGTCCATCCGTCCGTCCGTCCATCTATATATCTATCCATCTATCTATCGATCTATATCAGCTGTTCTCCACCACATTACGAGAGAGCGACATAGCTGCCTGCACATTCTAACTCACGAACACCACTGTATTAGCACATGATTCCTGGATGTGCATTATTACATATAGGATCATAAACATAGTTTAGATTTAGATTTTAGAGTGTTTGAAGTCCCTTAATGTATTATAAGTTGTATAAGTTGTAAAAGTCGACGTTTGCCATGATTTTTCAGGCTTTTCGGTTTTCAAAATGTATACTTTATATGATAAAACCCTATTCTTACAGTAGCACAGAGTGTGTGACGTTCTCTCACTCAATGCTGGAAAAGTTTAGTATTCTGGCACCGTCACATAGTCAACGAAAGCCTCCGCAAGTGAGTCGAGTCACTGCTCTGTTGTCAGGTGTTGAATTCACTTTTGCGCCGTTCCCTGGCAGCCGACAATACAATACCCAACTGTTTTACTGAAATATGAATAATGAATGGGCGCTGGATTTCAGAGTTGTTTTTCTTATCTGAACAAAATCACACAACTTTACTAAGCTGCTGCCCATCTCCTTGACTGTCTGTGTGACAAGAAACCACATCATCTCACCCGGAGAACAGCCATGTGCTCCTGATGACTGGTTAAAACAATGAACATTCTCATTCAGACCAGACCCGAGTGGTATCTATCTCTGTCTTTCTCTGTCTCTCTCTTTCTCTTTCTCTGTCTCTCTCTTTCTCTGTCTCTCTCTGTCTCTGTCTCTGTGTCTGTCTCTCTGTCTCTCTGTGTCTCTGTCTCTGTCTCTGTCTCTGTCTCTGTCTCTGTCTGTCTCTGTCTCTGTCTCTGTCTCTGTCTTTGTCTCTGTCTCTATGTGTGTCTCTGTCTCTGTCTCTCTCTTTCTCTGTCTCTCTCTTTCTCTTTCTCTGTCTCTGTCTCTGTCTCTCTCTCTCTCTCTTTCTCTCATGCTGTCACTGTCTGTCTGTCTGTCTGTCTCTCTCTCTCTCTCTCTCTCTCTCTCTCTCTCTCTGTCTCTCTTTCATGCTGTCTTAGTCTGTCTGTCTGTCTGTCTGTCTGTCTGTTTGTCTCTATACTTCTCTGTGTCTCTCTCCACAGCGGCCAAACCGTGTCCTCCATTCTCTATGTGAGAGCCTTTATGCCAACTGCTGCCCATTCTCTTGCAGAAGCCTATTATGATTAAATGCCGTATAGCTGAAATATGGGTGGACATGATTCACACCGTCACTATGAGCGGAAAGTGTGATACAATACAGTAAATACATTTATTTTACAAAAGCCACAGGCAGTTGCTTGGTATTTACCAGTGTTTCCATCTCTATGGAAGGCTGGATGGTTTAAGGTAATGCCATCGGAATGAACTCTTAATGGGAGTGTGACATTATGCTATTTATTACATATGTTATAATAATAATGATAATAATAATAATAATAATAATAATAACTTGTATTTGTATAGCACTTTTCCTGCAAATGTTGTTATTGTTGTTATGACACGCACACACTTGCAGAACTGCTCCCTGAA
>NC_137678.1:38396872-38426872 GCF_963989245.1 Nansenia antarctica
ATCCTGAGAAACGTATTTTTTCCGTCCTACCCAATCACCACGAGTCCCATGTGTGACAAAGACCGCCCTCCTAACCCTCCTAACCCTTTGGCCAACCAGGACTCTGTTAGCAGAGCCAACCCCCCCCCCCCCCCCCCCTACCCTCCCACTGGAGTCCTGATACCAGCAACCAACCAATAAAATCAAGCACAGGACCTGTCACTCACACTGACTGTTACACAAACTGGAGTCTAGGAGGAGACGAGTCACTTGCCGTGACTTCTGCTGAGCACCTCAGAGTGCTGCTTCTGAGTATACTAGCAAGGCAAGGTGATCTTATATATGTCATGAGTAAGCTACAAGATGAGGAGAAAAACCCACAAAACCAACCTTTTAGACCAGTTTGTTGTCAAAGAGACATTTTTGAAAACAGCGGACCCTGTCAGTTGATTAAAGAGACACTTTAAAAAGGCGGACCTGTTTTGTTTATAAAGAGACACTTTTAAAAACAGCTTTTTTTTTGTTCTTGGTTCTATAATATTCTCACTCAGGTACACGGTGCCAACAAGTGGCTTGTGAATGTGATTTGTTGTTTTAATGTGCTACAGTTTTAATAATAGATAAACATTGTTTTCTTTAATTGTAAAGCACCTGACAGAAGTCAAAGCAAACCTTTTCTTTTGAAAATGTTCTTCAACTCTGCAGTGTACTGTCAGCAGACATCCCCCCCCCCTCTATTTGTGTGTGTATCCCCCCATGAGAGTGTAATGGAACAATCCAGACAGGGCTTGCCCCATGTGTTGGACAGTGAGGACCGTCTCACTTCATGGGATTGTGGGGGGGGGCACCTTGGAGCTTCTCAACATGGGCCAGATTGGACAGCACTGTGTGAAGTGACAATCCTCACCAACCCCAGACACCTCTTCTTCTCTCCTTTACACTCTCTCTGCTTTTCTTTTACCTTTGCTTTTCACTTTCCTTTCTTCTGAACAGGAAAATGTAGGGTTCCACTCTTAGATGTGGAGTGAGGTATAAAAGAGTTTATTTTAGATTTGAACATTGTGTGTGTGTGTGTGTGTGTGTGTGTGTGTGTGTGTGTGTGTGTGTGTGTGTGTGTGTGTACGTGTGTGTATGTGCATGTGTGTGCATGTGTGTGTGCTGTTATAGTCATTACTGGGCATACAGATCCCTGTACCCTGTCCCCGTCCAAGAGAAACAGAGAACAGACATGTTTACAGAGAGAGAGAGAGAGAGAGAGAGAGAGAGAGAGAGAGAGAGAGAGAGCAAAAACTAGAGAGAGACCGAGCGAGAGAAGACCCCAATGGAAGACCCATCTCCTGTAGACGGCTAGGGAATAGGCTTACACCAGTTAACTTTAAGTCCCTTTGTGTACAAATGTATGCTCAATGCCAACAACATGTTGTACTCTGGGGGAAATGACTCTACCCTCCTCCGCTAGGCTACCCTGTTCGGGGTAGTGTTCAGTGTAGTGTTCGGGGTAGTGTTCAGGGTAGTGTTCAGTGTAGTGTTTGGGGTAGTGTTCAGGGCCTTGTCATGGGGGGGATATAATGATGGGTCCGTGGTTTAGGGTCATGAAGTGTTCACAAAGGTTCATTTGGGTTCAGGGAATGAAGCCTAGTTGAACTTTTTTACCTTCCTCTGCTGTCTGTCCCCCTTGCTCTCACACACACACACACACACACACACACACACACAGACAAGCGCGCATGCACACACACACACACACACACACACACACACACACTCATACACACACACACAGTCATTCTGTCCCTATGCGTACTTTGTCCCCAGACACGTCACTCTGCTGTTCATATTTGGGAGGAGCTGATCAAATATCGGCATGTCAGTGTTTTTGTTTGTATTTGAATACTGTATTTTATTATTATTTTTATTCAAACTGCCTCTAGTGTAATAATATTATTAACAATAATTATAATGATGGTCAGCGTTTCCTAAGTTTTAGTAAGTTATGTACAGTATAATTTATTGTTTTCCTCTATTGGGTTTTGTATGACCATATGAAACTATGACGGTCGATGAAGCATTATTATATTTAGCTGGTAGGTATTTTAGATCTAATGTGTCATTTTACCTTTTTTTTCGGGTTTTTAATTTCGTTTTTATTTGATCTGTTTTGTTTTTGTATTAACCCTGCGGACGCTGGCGAGGAGTCAGGACAGCGAGCTGGACGGTGGTGACGGGGACACGACTTGTCTCTCTAACTCACGGCTGCGTCCCTCACAATGACTTAACACCTTCATGTCCAAAACCCGTTTATTAAAAGCACTCAGACTCTCTCTGTGCGGCCAGAGAAAGGAAGGAGAAAAGAAGAAGAAGGTGATTTGTTTTTTGTAATGGTTCATGTATAATGTGAAGTTTCTTCTCTTTCTTTTGTTTTTATGAAGATAAAGAAAACAGTTGTATTATTCTCCTCTGTTTTCTCTGAACAAAGAGCCCTGCTCCTGTTTACCACCTGGTCATTCTCACTGAGACACTGTGGAACATCATTGGCTCTGGTGTAGACACACACACACACACACACACACACACAGAAACACGCACACATGCACGCACACATGCACGCACACGCATACACACACACATACAGACACACACACACACATGCACGCATACACACACACATACAGACACACACACACACACACACACACACACACACACACACACACAATCTCATACAGTATGTACTATAATCAGGACAAGCAGAACAATCTCAGTGCTGCCCTTTTTTGATATAGCCTCCTGTAAAAGCCATGTTTACCACATGAATCACATGTATTCTAGCTTAGATTAAATATACGGACCCTTATAAAGACACTTTCTGACAACAGGAAAGCAGTGTTTTCACTTGGCCCCCCTCTCCAATGATGTTCCACTGTTGGCCCCATGTAGAGATGACTTGTTTCTATATCTATGTGACTCCACATCAGGAGACTTTGCTTTGTTTTAGCTCCACTGCTATGGCGTAGCCATGTCCATCCCCTTCAGGTGTGCTGCCAGATAGTGACCCCCCCCCCCCTCCCCTTGCTATAGATGTGTTTACTCTCACGCAATCACACCCTGCCAGTTAGATGGCCCACCCTGCCATATAGTGAGCCATTCAATCATGCCTGAGCGCGTATAGCTAGGCGCCCTCGACCTCGTAGTCATACACTCTGGTTAGACCCGAATGCTGGATAAAGGGTGTCTTGGCTGGTGGCTTTACACAGTGTGGGGAAGAGAATGGGTTAAAACTTCAATCATCCCAGCTGGTAAAGTTTGTCCCCATACTAGACCCATACGATGACAATGATGATGATGATGATGATGATGATGATGATGGTGATGATGATGATGAAGACAGTGAGGAAGATAATAATTAAGACAATCAAAGTCATGAGTGGAGCTTAAAACAAAGTAAGAGTTATAAAAAAGAAAAAAATATCTTACCATCTCAACTTGAAAAATCGAGAAAGATAATTATGTAAATATAACATAGAGTTATAGATTTATATTTTGTTCATAACACAGTGTAATATAAGTTGTATATTTCATTTTTTTCTCTTTTATTGATGTTATCCATGCCACAATAAAAGCAGGAGTTGATGTACTCTTACAAAAAAAAAATAAGAAAAACGACAAACAAATAAACCAACAAAAAAAACAAGCCGTGGGCTACCACCATCTGTTGAGTTCACTTTTTTCAGTATTATTGCCATTCAAGGCTCTAATAAAGACAGCAATGTGTTCTGTAAGGTTCTGCTGGTCCGTGTGAGTTCTTGTCTTCTGCCCTGCCACACTGCTACACCTAGTTCTGGTCTATTTGGGCTAGAAATAGAATGAATAGAAGAGAAATTGTATATATATAGATATATAAGCCATATTGCCTAGAGAGGATAATAATTAAACAATACAATATACGTTATAGTAAGTAAGTAAGTAAGTAAAGATTTATTTATATAGTGCCTTTCGTACATAAATGCAACTCAAAGCGCTTTACATACAGATATACTGTATACTGTATTGTTTAATTATAGGACCGAGGTCATAACCGCTTATGGAGGTAAATGATTGACATCACTAAGAGCCAATGAACATTGGGGGGGAAACTGGGGGTGGTCAATCAGATCACAAGGGGGCGGGTGCGATCCCGTGATACCACGGAATACCTAGTATAACACAATACAGTACACACTATAAATACATGCAACAGGGCCCACCCAATGTTGCGGCACATTAGAAGTGGACATTATTGCATGTGTGCAGCATAACACAGAGAATGCCCCCACATTATGAGAGACAAATACTTTTACCACCAATGTAAGTAGCCTAGTTCTAGTTTTGGGCTGGTGCTCGTGCCGGTTCGAAGGTGGTTTAACTTGCGATTTGCTTTTCTACAGGCTACAGAGCCAAGTCATTAAGTCACTGTATAGCCTACATCTGTATACGTATCCGCTTTCTCAGCATTGCGCGAACTTCAAATACAACAACAACAACAACAACAACAACAACAACAACAACAACAACAACGGCGGACTACATCGCATATGTAGGCATGTACGTGTGTTGCTACAAGTGTGGCTCCTACATTTGCCGACTGGTCCAAAGTTTGTGCTGCTCGTTGCGATTGCTATGGACAGCGATTATGTCCAAGAAGAAAGGTAATTAAATTGACCTATGTTAGAATACAATCTGAATCGGTTCTTTTGTTGACTGCTCCTAGAAAGAGAAGAGATGTTTTCTATTGCACAAGTGGTATATTTATAGAAAATGACACGTAGAGTACAAAGCAGTGCTGCAGCAGCTGGACCCAACCCTGAGTCAATCTCAGAGGAAAGGTGTTTCTTCTTCAGTTTACAATACATTATATACTTTCAGAAAACACAGAGTCCTTCCCCTTTTGGCCACTATGATGTAAGAGCTGAATGGCCTATTAGAATGTTCTAAAACTATGAATTGAGTGTTGTGTTTGACGTGAGAACTGAAAAAGGAGTAGGGCCTATCCTGCTACACCTGGCTTCAAGGCCCTCAGACGCCTTCCCAGGCAGACAGTAACTCCCTCATTCCCTTGCTATTACAATTGGTCATATATTGGTCAGGAAAACTGATAAGATATGTAACATTATAGCTAAGCAGCTGGTGCTAGACAAATGAACAATAGGACCTTTGAAAAATATATATCCTAACACCTAACACATTTTGATTATTATTAACACTGAATCTAAGATGTTAATGTTAGCCTTTGTTGTAAGATAGCTTGATTCGATCCTAGCTGGATAATCCCTCAAATAATAATCACTCTAATCATAATGATGAATATAAGGGCGCAAGGGCTTTGTTATGGCACTGTCTCAAAGCACACTAACTTTGAGATTGATTATTAGAGTAACAGGGACTGACAGCCCTATTTATGTCATAATTTATGGTACATATTAAATTGCATGTAGCTGTTTATTTTTAAGTATGAACTTCGTGCCAATCAGACTTGTGGTTCATGAGAAGAAGATTTTTAAGTGTTCTTTTTTTATATTTAAAAGTGGCTGGAAGAATATTGAGTGGCATGTGGCAGCCATGTCTTTCATCTGATCATATTGGAAGTTGGTACACATCTGTCATACGAAATCACATGAAAACTAAGCAACAGGCCTATCATGACCCCCAGCCCCTGACTTAAACGGTTCTTGGTTCTAGACCAGTCAAGTGTTAGTGCCACTCTGGAACCAGTTTTCCTAGTCGAGAGACAGTTCTTTTGCTGTTGAAACGCAAAGAACTGGTACGATATTAAGCACCAGTTAGGCACAGGCACCCTAAAATTGCCTGGGTGGCAAAGGGGCAAACAGGGATTAAAGTTCTCCGTCGCTACGACGGATTTCCGTCAATTTATTCCAAGTTGCGACGGATTTATTCCAAGTTGTGACGGATTTTACCTGGTGTAATATGATTTGTAGAGGCATACAATCTATTTTGATGTTGGTATTAGTAGGGGTGTAACGATACATCGATTCATTGACTAACGATCTGATTACATCAACGCAATGTAAAAATATCGATCTATATCGTCATCTTATGCGCGCAGAGAGAGAGAGAATGTTTTTCATTTTTGATGAGAGACAGTAAGTCTATCCCTTTTAATATATATTTTGGAACATCTCTCTGAACCAGGGACGTTAACATACTCGCGTTCGCAATGTGTGACTCGCATTCACCGTGTGTGACTGTCTGTCTACTGGCTCGGCTCCACTTCTCGGCTCCTCCTCCTCTCGCGTTCGGCAATCTCCGGTAATCTTCGGAAATGTTCGGCTTGTGTGAGTGCGTCTAATGAGAGTGCGTCTAACGGGAGTCTAATGGGCGAATACATTGACCGTTTTGGACACCAAAGATATTTTTTAACATCTACTCTTCGAGGCGAATCCAGTCAGACCAATATCAGACCTGCTGGACGTGTGTGACACGTGTGTGGACGTGTGTGTGTGTGTGTGTGCGTGTGTGACTGGATGTCTCTCTGAACGTGTGTGTGTGTGTGTGTGTGTGTGTG
Organism: Nansenia antarctica; assembly: GCF_963989245.1. Taxonomy (NCBI): domain Eukaryota; kingdom Metazoa; phylum Chordata; class Actinopteri; order Argentiniformes; family Microstomatidae; genus Nansenia; species Nansenia antarctica. The sequence continues at coordinate 38,403,411 of NC_137678.1, forward strand.
TTAATGAGCTGTATGTTAATTACCACTTATTACAATTGATAATTGTGTTAGATTGGCATATGATATCGCGTCATATCGATCATATCGTCATATCGATCTTGAATCGAATCGAATCGAAATCGTATCGTGACTGACATTGTGAAATCGTCAAACATTGTATCGTCATACAAACAAATCGATATAATATCGTATCGTGATGAAGCTGGTGATTTACACCCTGTAGCAGTCTCTAGGCACAGAGGGAGGTCGACACAGAGGAACAGTTGTAGAATAGGCTTTTATTTAACAGTTGCACAGCTCAGCACCGTCACTGACGTGCTGAGCGAGTCTTTTCCCCCCCGCTGTTCTCCCTTTCGGGACCCGCTCCGTCCGCTGCTGGCAGAGCCCTCGCTCTCGCCCCGCTATTCCGCTCCTGGCAGAGCCCTCGCTCCCGCCCCACTAGTCCTCCCTTTCGGGACCCGCTCCGTCCGCTGCTGGCAGAGCCCTCGCTCTCGCCCCGCTATTCCGCTCCTGGCAGAGCCCTCGCTCTCGCCCCGCTAGTCCTCCCTTTCGGGACCCGCTCCGTCCGCTGCTGGCAGAGCCCTCGCTCTCGCCCCGCTATTCCGCTCCTGGCAGAGCCCTCGCTCTCGCCCCGCTAGTCCTCCCTTTCGGGACCCGCTCCGTCCGCCCGGCTCCCTGCACCTCACCCCCTTTCGGGGTCTCGTGCGTCCTCGCCGCGGCTCTCTCTCTCTCTCGGTCTCCCCGTGTCTCCGTGTGGCAGGTACTTCCTGCCCTTACTCATCTCCCGAGGGAACAAACACACACAGGTTAAATAGACCAGTGGGACAATGAGTCTGATCACTGACACCTGTCCGTAATCAGCCCATCATTCCCCTCCAATGGCAGTCTAGCTCCCTCTGCAGGCCAGAACGCGCCATGTTCCCCACACACCCCTAGGTATTAGGTATATAAATGATATATAATAGCCTATATAGCCTACATATAGGCCTTTATTGGCTACAACTATGCGACAGTAACAGAGCGGGGTGCACTGACGCTGAACCCCTCATAGTGATAAGTAGGTGGACATGGCGCGTGGTGCTGAAATAGCCGACATGCGGTGTGTGGTTTGAAAAAAGTAACGCCAGCTCAGTAAATCATCCAAACTTAATGTTTACTTATAGGCTATGTGAATGTGACTGCACCACACATGTGAACAGTAACAAAGCAAATGCAGTTTAATTTTATGAAAAACATTGACAACAAAATCGGCGCAAAAAAAAAAAGAAAAGCTGAATCCGCTTAGCCTATATGCTCCTGAAACGACAGAGCAAACACGCTACATTACTAGGGATAATAATTACTAATAATTACAATGAGCCAATAGAAAAAATAATATTAGGCTATTTAAATCTCACTTAACGAGAAAACTGGCATCGGTCTCCCATCGGTCACTATTTGTTGGCTATCTGGTGATATGGACGTCTTTGAGTGTCTAGAAAAGCGCTATAAATCTAATGTATTATTATGATTTATTATTATTATGGACGTCACTTTAATCCGGCAGTTCTCAAGGTTTTTATGCACCAATCGATTCCTCTAGTGCGTCTTAATCACATTCATTGACGAAAAGGACGACTCGCATGTATAGAGCACGTAAAATGTGAGTCTCACAACGGCATTGCATTGATGAAACCAGGTAGGATGAACGCATAGTTCGCTGTCCATTCCTCTTTAAATGCCCTGTTTTCACCGTCAACTTTCCTCTTTAGACCTTTGGAGAGTGACATTATGTTTCTCTTGCTAGCTAGAAGGTTAAATGTTTAGCTAACTTCACCCGGCACGCAAACAACCAATCCAATAATAGTGTGACCTTGTAAGTCTGGGAGGAGCTGGAATAATTATCAGAATAAAACTTTGTTAAATAATTATTTGAATACGTTAGGCTGCGCTACATCGTCAGTCCACACATTTATTATTCAAAACTATGGAAAAGGGTGAAACTACGTTTCAACGTTGTTGAGAATCACAACACAAACTCGCTAGTCAAGCCAAAATACTGCAGCGAAATGGATTGGACTGCTACCTAGTTAACTAGAACACTACTTTACATTAGGGCTGCAACTAACGATTATTTTGGTAGTCGACTAATCTGTCGATTATTTTTCCGATTAGTCGCGATTAGTCGTGTGGCTTTTCGCTGCGCGTAAATGGCGACGCAGAAGCATAAATCCGGCTTAACTAGCTATCTAACCTAACGTTACGCCAAGCTACAGCTGCTCACAGAGCTAGTTGATTGGCTAGCTAGCATTGCTGGCTAGACTACAGACAGCTCACGTTAGTAGGCTACGCTTGGCGCTGTTTATCTTACACACAGCTCGCTGGTGGACTCAACATAATTGAAATAGCATTCACTTATCAAGCATCATTCATGATCATCCATCATGACTACCTGGTATTTTAATAGCGACCACCCCTCACTTCATTTCATCTCGCGTTCTCCTGGCTTCAACATGGAAAACCCCTGCTACGTAACGTTACATACAAGCGCCTCTGTCTGTCACATGCGTGCCACAGGGCAAATAAATTAATAGCACAAACGCTCATAGCATGTACAGCCCTGTCCATGAGACGTTGTTTTCCAACATGTAACAGTAAAGCTAACATAAACATTACGACCCTAACAATATAACGTTAGCCAGTTGGCTAACAACGTTAGCTAAAACTTACCCAGCTGATTCTTGCATGGCTCCCGTAAAAAAATAAAAATAAAAAAATATCCCGTTTTTTTTTAAATATAATTTTTATGCGATTAGTCGACAACACAATTTCACGTCGACGAATTTTCGTGCTCGATTAGTCGTGACTAATCGACTAATCGTTGCAGCCCTACTTTACATTGTTACCTAGTTAACTAGAAGACTACTTTACATTGTTAGCAGGCTCACAAAACAAGCCGTGTTAGTTGACTAGCGATGTGTCGTTGATTTTCGACAACGCGGAAATGTATTCACATTTTTCGAAAGAAAAGTCAAAGCATTAGAACGTAGAACGGAAAATCGCACGCGCGCTTTGCGCACGGAAAGCCACCGGCCCCGATTTGGCCTGAATTTTTTTTTCAGTCAGGAGATTTTTTTTTGCTTTAATCCCTGGGCAAAGGTGATAAGCAAGCATCAATTAACTTTACACTTTACACAAGTTCATCAATGAACTTTATACTTTTTTTTTTACCTGTAGGCCTACTGTGTTTTTAAATGACCCCCCCCCCCCCCCCCCCCCCCATATTGGTCGATTCAGCTCCCTGGAACTCTATTGTCCAATCAATGACCTGATAGGAGCCATCGCTATGGCACCCGTGTCGCCAAGCGATTCAATCAGCTCTGTAATGACATGTTAATTATGCACAGTCCACCTTATTTCCCCACCTATCAGAGAGCCAGCTGTGAGGTGTGGAATCTAATTACCATGAATTAAGCACCTGATAACCTAATTATCCACAACAAGGGACACAGGAGGCTGTTGACAGGCAAGAGAGTCAGAGAGAGCTAGAACAAAGAGGTAAGACATTTCTGCCCTCTCGTTCTAGTGGAAGTTCATGTTGTCGTTTGTAAAATCTTTTATTGATGTCGTTAAGATGAGTTTGGCGTGGGGGGCCAAGGGTTGAACAAGGAATCTCACTCAGCGTGTACATTTAAAAGCTGTTCCCATCTGCCTCCATATGGCCATACAATCACCCTCCATGCTTTATTGAACACTCACACACACAAAAACAGTTAAATGCACTCTACAGATATAGTGTATGTGGTTTGCTAATTACCATAGCTTTACAAAAGTTTATGTGGTTTGCTAATTACCATAGCTTTTACAAAACCCTTTCAATGCAATAAAAAGCTGCAATGGGCAAATTCAGATTCAAGAGTGTACTGGTTGTTCTTTAGGCAATGTAAATTTTTCATTTGTTGCCTGAAGGAAAAGCCTGTGAAAAGGTTTATGTGTGAATAGTTTAGGAGCAGAGAGGGGATTTGGAGGTGTTCCTTTATTGTCAGCACACAAGGACACCTTCAGCTGTCCTGTAGGAGGTAGTTGACTTTTGAATGAGACTTTCTTTCCACTGGCGATTTCCACCTGAACTGTCTACAAAAGGATGAAAAGCCATACAAGAGGCACATTTGTAACATCACGTAGTCTCTAATATAATAATAGAATAACAGATTATTTCTGATTTGAGAGCTTTCCCCGCTAATATTACTGTTCTATGACTGCAGGAAAATTAACAATTCAGATTTCAATTGAAAGAAGAAAGTGATTGTGTTCTCATGCATTCGTGTGTGTGTGTGTGTGTGTGTGTGTGTGTGTGTGTGTGTGTGTGTGTGCATGTGTGTGCGTGTGTGTGTGTGTGTGTGTGTGTGTGTGCATGTGTGTGTGCGTGTGCGTGCATGCGCGTGCACTCGCACACGCGCTGTATGCCCATTCCGTGCGAGGACGGAGTGTGTGAGTTTTGAGAGGGGTTGCTACGACAGCTCAGTGAAATGTACAGATCTGAACCGTGGGTGTTTGGAGACGGAGTGAGAACGATGTCACATTAATGATTTAAAGTAGGTAATAGGATGTGATGTGCTGCTGAGCCGCCAGCTAAGCTGAGTTTAAGATGCTACGTTAATGTATTCATGAGGAGGAGGGATTAGAGAAGAGCGCTGAGTGCAGCAGAGCAGCCCAGGCCAGACAGGCCCTAAGACACACAACTAGCTAACACTGAGAGAGAGAGAACGAGAGAGAGAGAGAGAGAGAGAGAGAGAGAGAGACGCAGCTAGAGTATACACACGTCTAATTGAACAGGCGTCATGCTGCTGCAAACAGTACTGATCCCTCGCACTCCAAGCTCACATAAGTCTCGGAACCTGCGTCCTCTGTGTTGCAAACACACATGACCATCGCCGAAACTACCCAATGTTAGCCAAGTACGCCACTAAACTACCCAATGTTAGCCGAGTACGGCACTAAAAACTACCCAACAACAACAACAACTTTGTTTATTGAAGTTTTCATGACAATACAAAACTAGCAGTAGGTCAAACTGTACATATATACGCTAGACATATTGCACATACCTACATATATGTAGTAAAAATAGAAGTCTTTTTTATTTTTTTTATTTTTTTCAGATTTTTTATCCCTTTTTCACCCAATTTGGTAGCCAATTGAACCCAACCTAGCATCCAATTATCCCCTGCCTATTGCGAAGGATCCGCCGCACGACCCCGTGGCCGGCAGTCCCAGAGGAGGTCGCCAGGCAGACTAGCTGACTGGCTCCTCGAGCCCAGCACCGTTATTCCGGCACCCCGGGGGCGCTGTTGCGTGACGGATCCTTGTCCGGAAATACTCCTATACCGCCCTCGGGAGCGGCCGCCCAATATGCCGCTCCCCGTGTGTGCCCCAGCCATATCCGGATCTGGCGAGCTGGGATACGATCCCAGTCCCCGGTGGGCAGCTTGCACTAGTGGCCAGTGCTTAGACCGCTACACCACCGTGGGGCTCGTAAAAATAGAAGTCTATTGAACGTAGACTACAGTAAATAAATCACACACACAAAAAATAAAATAATAATAATAGCTAGGACACATGGCCAATTGAAAACACACTGATTGTATACTTACGACAAGGATTATACAGGCGAGTACGCCACTAAAAACTACCCAATGTTAGCCGAGTACGCCACTAAACTACCCAATGTTAGCCGAGTACGCCACTAAAAACTACCCAATGTTAGCCATGTACGCCACTAAAAACTACCCAATGTTAGCCGAGTACGCCACTAAATTAACCAATGTTAGGCGAGTACGCCACTAAATTAACCAATGTTAGGTGAGTACGCCACTAAATTAACCAATGTTAGGCAAGTACGCAACTAAAAACTACCCAATGTTAGCCGAGTACGCCACTAAACTACCCAATGTTAGCCGAGTACGCCACTAAAAACTACCTAATGTTAGCCAGGTACGCCACTAAAAACGACCCAATGTTAGCTGAGTACGCCACTAAAAACTACCCAATGTTAGCCGAGTACGCCACAAACAATTACCCAATGTTAGGCCAGTACGCCACTAAATTACCCAATGTTAGCCGAGTACGCCACTAAATTAACCAATGTTAGGCGAGTACCCCACTAAACTACCCAATGTTAGCCGTGTACCCCACAAAAAATTACCCAATGTTAGCCATGTACCCCACTAAAAATTACCCAATGTTAGGCTAGTACGCCACTAAAAAGCTATCAATTTGTGGAGTGGGTGGGGGAGTGGGGGAGTGTTTGAACTAGATGAGTTGGTTACAGTCACCCCTCTCCACTCAACATCACAGCGACACTTGCCATTGAACTGAGGGCAACTGATCCAGGTGTAACAGCACCAATGTAACAGCCATTTTACATTTTTACATTTTGGGGCATTTAGCAGACCCCTTTATCCAAAGTGACATACAACAAATACATTTGTGTAAGTAAGTGAATCATCTATCCATCAGTCATCATAAGAAATAGTGATATATGCCAAAACTAGAGGCCATTGGCAGCTACAATGCTAGAAGAAGGAAGATTTTTTATTATTATTATCATTTATAGTAGAAATGCTGTACAGGGGGGTAGTGAGGATGAAGAGGTCTTTAATGAATGAATGAATGGTCTTTATTGTCATTTATACAGTACAGGTACCATACAACGAAATTTAGGAGGGGGGGCTCCCCTGGTGCTTGGAAAAAAGAATAAAAACAAGAGGTTGACATAAATAAAGGCTATGTACACTATCTACTATACTATACTACTATACTATACAATAAAACAATAAAACACTGTGCTGTACACTATGCTATGCTATAAATATCCTAACTTTTTCCTATATCTGAACCTTATGTACACATGGGTTGTCATATTGCACATAATATTTGTTGCACATTCATTAAAGTGTCGCAGTTAGCAGGTTTAGAATGTTCACAGTTGTATTACAATATTGCACTTATGTTTACAATCTAGTAGCTGCCATCAAATTGTCTAGATTGTCCAGGGCCTAGAAGCTAGGTCTTTGCTGTGTTCAGGGCCTGAATGGCCCTAGGGTAGAAGCTGAGCTTCAGTCTGTTTGTCCGTGCGAACATGGTCCTGAACCGCCTGCCTGAGCGCAGCCGAACAAAGTGTACGTTCCCAGGGTGGGATGGGTCCCTTGAGATCTTGGAGGCCTTCCTGAGGCAGTGTGTGTTGTACAGCTCTTCCAGAGAGGGGAGGGGGGCGCCGATGATCTTCTGGGCCGATCTCACGACTCTCTGTAGCGCTTTCCTCTCTGCGGCTGTGCAGCTGGAGAACCACACGCAAATGCAGTAGGTGAGGATGCTCTCCACTGTGCAGCGGTAGAAGGTCACAAGCAGCTCCTGTCTGAGGTGGTATTTCCTGAGGACTCTCAGGAAGTAGAGCCGCTGTTGTGCCTTCTTGATGATGGCTGCTGTGTTGGTCCTCCTGGACAGGTCCTCCTGTATGTGCACCCCCAGGAATCGGAGAGTTGAGACTCTCTCCACGCTCCCTCCATCGATGAGCAGGGGCTGGACCTCAGATTTTTTCCTCCTGAAGTCCATGATGATTTCCTGGGTCTTTAGCTGGTTCAGCAGCAGGTTGTTAACCTTGCACAGCTTGCCCAGCTGCTCCACCTCATCCCTGTACGCCGTCTCGTCCCCCCCCCGAGATGCAGCCCACCACGGTGGTGTCGTCTGCAAACTTTATGATGGAGTTGCTGGGGTGGACGGGGGTGAAGTTGTGGGTGTAGAGGTTGTAGAGGATGGGGCTCAGCACGCAGCCCTGGGGGGACCCAGTGCTGAGTCTGAGGGCTGTGGAGGTGTGGGAGCCCACCCGCACCCTCTGGGGCCGGTCAGACAGGAAGTCCTTGATCCATGCGCAGATGGAGTGTGATAGTCCCAGGTCTAGTAGTTTGGTCACTAGCCTGTCTGGAAGGATAGTGTTAAAAGCAGAGCTGAAGTCCACAAAGAGCAGTCTCGCGTAGCTGTTCCCCCGCTCCAGGTGGGATAGAGTGGAGTGGAGAGTCGTCGCGATGGCGTCCTCTGTGGACCTGTGGGCTCTGTAGGCGAACTGGTATGGATCCAGGCTGGGCGGGAGGAATGTGACTATGTGGGCCCGGACCAGTTTCTCGAAGCACTTCATGATGATTGGTGTGAGTGCCACCGGGCGGTAGTCGTTTAGGCAGCTCACCGTGCTTTTCTTCGGGACTGGGATGATTGTTGAGGTTTTCAGGCAGGGTGGGATGGTGGCCTGGGACAGGGACTGGTTGAAGATGTTGGTGAAAACCCCGGCCAGCTGGTCGGCGCAGTCCCTCAGCACCCGTCCCAGGACGCCGTCCGGCCCCGAGGCTTTTCTGGGGTTACAGTTAAGATTAACTGAGGGACAGTTGGGAGGAAGAGATGGGTCTTCAATCTATGGCGGAAGCTAGGTAGTGACTCAGTCTGCAATCCTGACAGCAGTGGGAAGCTCGTTCCACCAGTGGGGTGCCAGGACAGTGAAAAGTCGTGACCAAGAAGTGCGACTGCTGCATCCATGTCGAGGCGGCGGTGCCAGGTGGCCAGCCGAGGTGAAAGCGGCGTCATGCTGCTGCAAACAATATTGCCTCCCAAACACCTGAAGCCACACCACAGAAAAGCTAGCTATTGAATGGCGTGGGTGGGGTCATTTCAACTTGAGGAGTGCGTTTACCATCTCAACACAGTTACACTAAAGGCACTGAACACACACCAAGAGACATCTAGGCAAGAGAGAGAGAGAGAGAGAGAGAGAGAGAGAGAGAGAGAGACACAGCTAGTGTGTACACATCTAACACAGAGATAAACTCAACCGACACCCACAGCAGCTGACAGCATATGTGACAGCAGCAGGTAAAACCGAGAACAAGTCACCAACCAATCAAAATGTTCAGACTTTTATTCTGAAAAATGTAAATACATTTCAGTGTTGTTGAAAATCAGCGACACACTCGCTAGTCAAGCCAAAATATTGCAATGCAACGGATTCGGTGAGTAATCCCCACTACTACCTAGTTAGTGTTGAGTAGTGGAGATTACTCAATGAATCCATTGCATTGCAATATTTTGGCTTGACAATCAAGTGTGTCATTGATTTGAACGATGACATTTCTTTACATTTTCCAGAATAAAATCAGAATAAAACACAGACTTGTTCCCTCTTTCACCAGCTGCCGTCACATATACAGAGCAGGTTACAGCTAGAGCCAGCTTACAATAGTATAGCAATCGTCATGGCGGCCCCTGGCAGAGACAGGCCCTAATATGCTTAGGGCTGTCTGTCGATTAAAAAAATGAGTTGATTAATTTGTCCTATTAGTTGATTAATCTACCGTTTAATCTAATGAGAAAATGTAATATTCTTCGCCCTCGTTTTTCACTTTGCAATTAAGGTAGTCCGAGATTTTCTGAACAAACCCAGAAGTGGTCCTTTAACAGTGAGTGAGGGAATAATAATAACTCTTTCCAAGTTAACAATGAATTGATGGCCTCCAAATCAATGATGCCATTCCCATTCCAATCCCCATAGATTAAGATAACGGTTGCTAATTGCTTGAAACGAGCTTCCTTACAAAACTCTCGTTTACTCGGCTACATCGGGTCCGCTCCACTGCAGATCTGCCTAAATGACACCTCATGGCAGGAATATGAGCATGAGGACCTGGAACAGTTCACGTCGTCAGTTCTGAACCACATAGTGAACTGCACCAACTCAGTCACCGTGGACAAACGGGTCCGGGTCTACCCCAACACGAAGCCATGGATGACTGGGAAGGTCCAAAAACTGATCAATGAGAGGGACAACGCCTTCTTCGCAGGGAAGGGCACACTTCTGTACAGCACCACCAGGGCTAACCTAAAGCGCGGCATCCGAGAGGCCAAGGCAGACCACAGAGAGAAGATTGAGGAATGCTTCCTGAGCAACGACTCCAGGCGGATGTGGCAGGGGGTTCAGCACATGACAAACTTCAGAGCCAACAGGCTCACAGCCGCAGAGGACGACCCCCTGCTGGCGGAAAAGCTGAACTCCTTCTACGCCCGGTTCGACGAGGGGTGAACGGAGGTAACCACAACACAAACACCACTCTCTCCAGCTCTCAGCAGCCTCACCCTCACAGAGCATGAAGTGAGACGCGTGCTGAAGGCGGTGGACCCCAGGAAAGCCTCGGGGCCGGATGGCGTCCTGGGACGGGTGCTGAGGGACTGCGCCGACCAGCTGGCCGGGGTTTTCACCAACATCTTCAACCAGTCCCTGGCCCAGGCCACCATCCCACCCTGCCTGAAAACCTCAACTATCATCCCAGTCCCGAAGAAAAGCACGGTGAGCTGCCTAAACGACTACCGCCCGGTGGCACTCCAATCATCATGAAGTGCTTCGAGAAACTAGTCCGGGCCCACATACTCACACGCCTCCCGCCCAACCTGGATCCATACCAGTTCGCCTACAGAGCCCACAGGTCCACAGAGGACGCCATCGCGACGACTCTCCACGCCACTCTATCCCACCTGGAGAGGGGAAACAGCTACGCGAGACTGCTCTTTGTGGACTTCAGCTCTGCCTTCAACACCATCCTTCCAGACAGGCTAGTGACCAAACTACTAGACCTGGGACTCTCACACTCTATATGTGCATGGATCAAGGACTTCCTGACCGACCGCCCCCAGAGGGTGCGGGTGGGCTCCCACACCTCCACAGCCCTCAGACTCAGCACTGGGTCCCCCCAGGGCTGCGTGCTAAGCCCCATCCTCTACAACCTCTACACCTACGACTTCACCCCCGTCCACCCCAGCAACTCCATCGTAAAGTTTGCAGACAACACCACCGTGGTGGGCTGCATCTCGGGGGGGGACGAGGCGGCGTACAGGGATGAGGTAGAGCAACTGAGCAAGCTGTGCAAGGTTAACAACCTGCTGCTGAACAAGTCAAAGACCCAGGAAATCATCGTGGACTTCAGGAGGAAAAAGTCTGAGGTCCAGCCCCTGCTCATCGACGGAGAGAGCGTGGAGAGAGTCTCAGCCCTCCGATTCCTGGGGGTGCACATACAGGATGACCTGTCCTGGAAGAACAACACAGTAGCCACCATCAAGAAGGCACAACAGCGGCAGAGTCCTCAGGAAGGAACACAACAAGCAGGAGATACTGGTGGCCTTCTACCGCGGCGGAGTGGAGAGCATCCTCACCTACGGCATCTGCAACTGGTTCTCCAGCTGCACAACCGCGGAGAGAAATGCGCTACAGAGAGTCGTGAGAACAGCCCAGAAGATCACCGGCACCCCCCTCCCCTCTCTGGAAGAGCTGTACAACACACGCTGTCTCAGGAAGGCCTCCAAGATCTCCAGAGACCCAACCCACCCTGGGTACGTACACTTTGCCCGGCTGCCCTCGAAAAGGCGGTACAGGACCATGGCCGCAAGGACAAACAGACTGAAGCACAGCTTCTACCCCAGGGCCATCCAGGCCCTGAACACAGCAAAGACCTAGGTTCTGGGCCCTGGACAGTCTGGACGGATTGATGGCAGCTGCTGGACTGAAAAAAATCAGGTGTAGTGCTGAGGCACAAATATGTACATTTCAAGCCTGCAAACTGCGACACTTTAAATGAATGTGCAATAACACTATGTGCAATATGACAACCCTAGTCGTCTATCTGTACAGTATAGTATAGTGGATAGTGTACATAGCCTTTATTTATGTAAACCAGCTCCTTCCCTTCTTGTCTTTTTTAGTTGTTTTTTTTCTTTCCTAGCACCAGGGGAGCCACCCCTCCTAAATGTCGTTGTTTGGTACCTGTACTATAGCAATGACAATAAAGACCATTCATTCATTCATTCATACATGTCACTTATTTGTATTGTGCTCGGGTCTGATAAATAGAGATAAGATTCATTGTTTGTTTTTGTTATTGTTTTTAAATGTAACACTGCTATCACAGAGATAATAAACATTTTACAAAGTCGCAGAGATGTTGAGCTCAAGGACTGCGGGTAGATTTGAAGTCAATGTGACTGGAACCAAGTCACTGGTGTTTCCTTTTTGCAATATAGAGGAAATGTTGTGGCTTTGCCTGTTGAGCTAAACAGACAGAAGAGGATAGACCCTACTTAGGGGTCTTAGGGTTCTAAAAAGGTTCTTCAGCTGTCCCCTGTGGGGAGAACGCCTTGAACAAACCCTTATGGGCTCCACGTGGAACCTTTTTGGTTGGTTCCATTTAGAATCTTCTGTGAAAAGGGTTCTACATGGAACCCGACTGGGTTCTTCAAAGGATTCTCCTACAGGAGACAGCCGAATTAACCCTGATTTTAAGGTTCTAGGTGGCACCATTTTGTTTTCTAAGTGTGTACACTAGGATGGGTTGTGAAACATAGCCTGTAGGAAGACAAACATTCAATCAGCACTTGGCACATGTTGATCCTGCCTTGTGTGAGTCATTGACGCAGCACAACAGAATGAACAGATGACAAAGGCCCAGGCACCAGACAAGGGGCCATTTGAGGCCCCACTAATGTGACAGGCCTGAGTTGGGCTGTCTGAAAGACAGGCATGGCATCCAGAGGAACAGCAAGGCCCCCAGGCTGATCCCCAATCAGTGCTGCTGACACATCTTTACTGTTAACCCACCACACGTTCACTCACATTAAACATTCAGTGACTTCATCAACAGCTGGCCTACTTTCCACCCCTCTCTCTCTCACTCCTTTCATTCATACGGAATCCCCCTCGCTCTCTCTCTCTCCCTCTCTCTCTGTCTCTGTCTGTGTCTGTGTTGTCTCCTGTCTCTCTGTCTCTCTGTCTCTCTCTGTTTCTCTGTCTGTGTCTGTGTTGTCTCCTGTCTCTCTCTCTGTCTCTCTCTGTTTCTCTGTCTGTGTTGTCTCCTGTCTCTCTCTCTGTCTCTCTCTGTTTCTCTGTCTGTGTCTGTGTTGTCTCCTGTCTCTCTCTCTGTCTCTCTCTGTCTCTGTCTCTGTCTGTGTTGTCTCCTGTCTCTCTCTCTGTCTCTCTCTGTTTCTCTGTCTGTGTCTGTGTTGTCTCCTGTCTCTCTCTCTGTCTCTCTCTGTTTCTCTGTCTGTGTTGTCTCCTGTCTCTCTCTCTCTCTGTTTCTCTGTCTGTGTTGTCTCCTGTCTCTCTCTCTCTCTCTCTGTCTGTGTTGTCTCCTGTCTCTCTCTGTCTCTCTCTGTCTGTGTTGTCTCCTGTCTCTCTCTGTCTCTCTCTGTTTCTCTGTCTGTGTTGTCTCCTGTCTCTCTCTGTCTCTCTCTGTCTCTCTCTCTGTTTCTCTGTCTGTGTTGTCTCCTGTCTCTCTCTCTCTCTCTCTGTCTGTGTTGTCTCCTGTCTCTCTCTGTCTCTCTCTGTTTCTCTGTCTGTGTTGTCTCCTGTCTCTCTCTGTCTCTCTCTGTTTCTCTGTCTGTGTTGTCTCCTGTCTCTCTCTCTCTCTCTGTTTCTCTGTCTGTGTCTGTGTTGTCTCCTGTCTCTCTCTCTCTCTCTCTGTTTCTCTGTCTGTGTTGTCTCCTGTCTCTCTCTCTCTCTCTCTGTCTGTGTTGTCTCCTGTCTCTCTCTCTCTCTCTCTCTGTTTCTCTGTCTGTGTTGTCTCCTGTCTCTCTCTCTCTCTCTCTCTGTTTCTCTGTCTGTGTTGTCTCCTGTCTCTCTCTCTCTCTCTGTCTGTGTTGTCTCCTGTCTCTCTCTCTGTCTCTCTCTGTTTCTCTGTCTGTGTTGTCTCCTGTCTCTCTCTCTCTCTCTCTGTGTCTCTGTCTGTGTTGTCTCCTGTCTCTCTCTGTCTCTCTCTGTTTCTCTGTCTGTGTTGTCTCCTGTCTCTCTCTCTCTCTCTCTGTTTCTCTGTCTGTGTTGTCTCCTGTCTCTCTCTCTCTCTCTCTGTCTGTGTTGTCTCCTGTCTCTCTCTCTCTCTCTCTCTGTTTCTCTGTCTGTGTTGTCTCCTGTCTCTCTCTCTCTCTCTCTCTGTTTCTCTGTCTGTGTTGTCTCCTGTCTCTCTCTCTCTCTCTCTGTCTGTGTTGTCTCCTGTCTCTCTCTCTCTCTCTCTGTCTGTGTTGTCTCCTGTCTCTCTCTCTGTCTCTCTCTGTTTCTCTGTCTGTGTTGTCTCCTGTCTCTCTCTCTCTCTCTCTGTGTCTCTGTCTGTGTTGTCTCCTGTCTCTCTCTCTCTCTCTCTCTGTTTCTCTGTCTGTGTTGTCTCCTGTCTCTCTCTCTCTCTCTCTCTGTTTCTCTGTCTGTGTTGTCTCCTGTCTCTCTCTCTCTCTCTCTGTCTGTGTTGTCTCCTGTCTCTCTCTCTGTCTCTCTCTGTTTCTCTGTCTGTGTTGTCTCCTGTCTCTCTCTCTCTCTCTCTGTCTGTGTTGTCTCCTGTCTCTCTCTCTGTCTCTCTCTGTTTCTCTGTCTGTGTTGTCTCCTGTCTCTCTCTCTCTCTCTCTCTGTTTCTCTGTCTGTGTTGTCTCCTGTCTCTCTCTCTGTCTCTCTCTGTTTCTCTGTCTGTGTTGTCTCCTGTCTCTCTCTCTCTCTCTGTCTGTGTCTCTGTCTGTGTTGTCTCCTGTCTCTCTCTCTCTCTCTCTCTGTTTCTCTGTCTGTGTTGTCTCCTGTCTCTCTCTCTGTCTCTGTCTGTTTCTCTGTCTGTGTTGTCTCCTGTCTCTCTCTCTCTCTCTCTGTCTGTGTTGTCTCCTGTCTCTCTCTCTCTCTCTCTGTCTGTGTTGTCTCCTGTCTCTCTCTCTCTCTCTCTCTGTTTCTCTGTCTGTGTTGTCTCCTGTCTCTCTCTCTCTCTCTCTGTTTCTCTGTCTGTGTTGTCTCCTGTCTCTCTCTCTGTCTCTGTCTGTGTTGTCTCCTGTCTCTCTCTCTCTCTCTCTCTGTTTCTCTGTCTGTGTTGTCTCCTGTCTCTCTCTCTGTCTCTCTCTCTCTCTCTGTCTGTGTTGTCTCCTGTCTCTCTCTGTCTCTCTCTGTTTCTCTGTCTGTGTTGTCTCCTGTCTCTCTCTCTGTCTCTCTCTGTTTCTCTGTCTGTGTCTGTGTTGTCTCCTGTCTCTCTCTCTGTCTCTCTCTGTTTCTCTGTCTCTGTCTGTGTTGTCTCCTGTCTCTCTCTCTGTCTCTCTCTGTTTCTCTGTCTGTGTTGTCTCCTGTCTCTCTCTCTCTCTGTCTGTGTCTCTGTCTGTGTTGTCTCCTGTCTCTCTCTCTGTCTCTCTCTGTTTCTCTGTCTCTGTCTGTGTTGTCTCCTGTCTCTCTCTCTGTCTCTCTCTGTGTCTCTGTCTGTGTTGTCTCCTGTCTCTCTCCCCGTGTGTCTCCTGTCTGCTTCGTCTCCTGTCTGCTTCGTCTCCTGTCTTGTTATGTCTCATGTCTTGTTATGTCTCCTGTCTTGTTATGTCTCCTGTCTTGTTATGTGTCGTGTCTTGTTATGTCTCCTGTCTCCTTATGTCTCCTGTCTTGTTATGTCTCCTGTCTCGTTATGTCTCCTGTCTTGTTATGTCTCCTGTCTTGTTATGTCTCCTGTCTTGTTATGTCCGGCAATAAATAAATAAAGGTGATGTTGATGTCTGGAAATACTATTTGCTTAATTAGTGATTGACAGGTTAATTAGTGATTGACAGGCGCACAATGTTGTTGCTGAAAGTGCATCTGAAGCTTGTGTCTCTTATCTAGCTTTACTGCCAGTATGCTAATATCATTATTGTGTTAATTATGCAATGACAAGTGGTCATGAATTTGGACATACAGTACCTAGACCCATCTAAGCTAAACTGGGAGGCTACAATTAAGGATCAGATTTAAAGTACAATAATGCGAAAATCATATCTCTAGGCAAATACCGGAGTAAAAAACCCCCCAGTTATTTTCAACACCAGAATGCACACATGCTAATATTATGCTAATAGTATGTTAATTGGGAGAGTAACTGCTAAGCAGCCCTGCTGTTAAGATGAATTGTGAGAAAATAGGTGGGGTCAGTCACAAGCTGTAAAACCAACTCAAAACACAAATAAACAAGCACCTTGGGGAGTACAAAGGAAGGGAAGAGACAGGGGGAGGTGTTCAGATCAACAGAGGACCAGAGAGAAGGTTCTAGAACAGAGAGAAGGTTCTAGAACAGAAAGAAGGTTTTACACCAGACAGAAGGTTCTAGAACAGAGAGAATGTTTTAGACCAGACAGAAGGTTCTAGAACAGAGAGAAGGTTCTAGAACAGAGAGAAGGATTTAGAACAGACAGAAGGTTCTAGACCAGACAGAAGGTTCTAGAACAGAGAGAAGGTTCTAGAACAGAGAGAAGGATTTAGAACAGACAGAAGGTTCTAGACCAGACAGAAGGTTCTAGAACAGAGAGAAGGTTCTAGAACAGAAAGAAGGTTGTAGAACAGACAGAAGATTTTAGAACAGACAGACGGTTCTTCAAGGTTCAAGGGTACTTTATTTGTCACATGCACAGAAATACAAAGTAAAGCATGCAGTGAAATGAAATAGGACTAGACACTCAACACTGTACATTGTGCCAGAAAAGAAAGAAAGGTTCTAGGGGTTTAACAGAGATCTTAACGGTACTTTGCTTCAGTGTACTGATCTACATTCTGCATTACCTCCTGTGAAAATAGTTCTACAGTGTTCTAGTGTTCTACCGTGAACCCCAAAGTGTTATTCAAAGGGACAGCTGAAGACCCTTTTGGGTTCTAGGTAGAATCTTTTTTCTAAGAGTGTATACTCCTATGGCGTGTGACTTAAGTTCTAACCCAACACTAACACACCTGATTCGATTAATCATCTGATATACTGTATCATCTGATATGTGAACTATGAATAATTAAACCAGGTGGGTTAGTCAGGTTTCTGGGCTAGAACTAAAGTCTGCAGAATATAAACTTACAGTATATGTTATGTTTGTAATTAGAACTGGGTCAGATGTCACTGAAGTCTGCACTATTTTTCTTATTTTTTTAAAACAATTTTATATTTTGTATTTTTGTTGTGTTTTTAGCTGTAATTCAATAGTGTCTATGGTACATAATGAAACTGGCAGTGTTTGAACGAGAGTCTTCTCACATGGCTGCCACAGACAGACATACATTAGAGCAACAGGAAACCCTCATAGTATGAGGCCTACCGGTACATTATATATCTGCTCCTGGGGTTAGGGTTATATCGCTGGTAAGGCTACCTCATCACCAGAGTGTGGTTTCCCAACCACCTCCACTACACATACTGTGTTTAGACCTATACATACAGAACATACAGAAGGAGTTTAGACCTATACATACAGAACATACAGAAGGAGAACACCCTGAGTGGGTCTTTCCCACTCTGTGTGTGAGAAGCCTAGTACGTCTGGCGGGGAGACGAGTGTGTTTGGAGCCTCTCTGTATCATCTCCATGCCAGACAGCCACGGGATGCCCCGTAAAAACATCCCCTCTGGAGCCGCAATGACTGCCAGTTGCTCTAACAGCCCACCGCTGACCCCTTCAGGCCGGGAAACTGTTGCCCCTGCCAGGGAGCCACTTCTTCCCCCTCCAGATTGTGAGATGGCTCCAGAGAGCGCTCCTCCTCCTCCAGTGTGAATCTTTAATTTGCCCCGGTCACCCCTTCATTTCCATCCAAGAATGCAGCCCCTTTTTTTCTGAGCGTGTGTGTGTGTGAGTTTTTTTTTTCACGACAACGCCACAACATGGAGGACAGATAGAAAGCGATGCAGACGGCGCTAGCAGGGTGACCATCGGTCATTCATCCGGTTGACTTTGAATTAGGGTTGAGATGAACTTGATTGCGCCTGTCCTTGTGAAGCTGTGTTGTGTTTTAAAAGGGCTCAGAGGTTGAATGAAAGGCAAACTGTTCTCAGCTGCTGTCAGATAGTCATCCCCTGCTTTTTGTGTCCTTTCCCACACACTTGCCACAAGGTCATTGTGGAAATAAATTTAAAAAGTGAATACATTTCGAACAGTAACTCAATTTATGCAATGCTAGACTCTTAAAGACTATTATACTGTACTATATATATATACTATATACACTCACCGAACACTTTATTAGGATAGTTTTTTTGCATAAAGTCTTACAGATACGGGCCAGCAGATTCCGATTTTCACATCAACCATCAGAATCAGGGGTAGAAATGTGATCTCAGTGATTTTGACCATGATTGTTGATACCAGACTGTTGGTGCCAGACCAAAAAATGCTTGAGTATGTTTTAGTATTTCTAAAAACTACTGATCTCCTGGGATTTTCATGCAGAACAGTCTCTAGAGTTTACTCAGAATGGTACAATAAAGAAAAAACATCCAGTGAGTGGCAGTTCTGCAGACGGAAACGCCTTGTTGATGAGAGAGGTCAACAGAGAATGGCCAGACTGGTTCGAGCTGACAGAAAGGCTACGATAATTGAGATAAGCACTCTGTACTATTGTTGTAAGCAGAAAAGCATCTCAGAATGCATAACGCGTCCAACTTTGAGGAGACAACAACAGCAGAGGGCCACGTCAGGCAAAAGGAGGCCCTACCCAGTATTAGTATAGTGTTCCTAATAAAGTGTGTGTGTGTGTGTGTGTGTGTGTGTGTGTGTGTGTGTGTGTGTGTGTGTATATGTATAATATAGTGTATATCCTCCTTCATATTGAAATTCCTGCTATTTCTAAATGTTACAGATATTATTTTCCAACATTCAAGGCACTCAAGCCTCCTTTCTAGTGCTTTAAAATCTGGTCCGCCAGGGGATTGATGCTTTCAAACATAGAAATTGTTTTTTTTCCATGGATTCAAACTTGTGTAACTTTACTGCTGACAGCTGGACAGAGGTTAGAGATTAGAATATTTCTTGGATGGAGAGAAAGAGAGAGAGAGTGAGAGAGAGAGAAAGAGAGAGCGAGAGAAAAAGAAAGAGCAAAGCTAGGTGTGTTAATGGCTGGGTTAATCTATAGTAGTTTTCATAGAAGGCCCATTAGTCCTCTTTTTCATGAAGTCTGTGGGATGAGAGGGTCACTCAGTCCATTATGGACGCCGCTCTGTGGATATATAGGCTGGATTTCCGCAGATGTACCCTGGATTACCGTCCTATGAGATTACTGTACTCTGTGTCTCTGATGTGCTGGAGGGGAGGGGAGGGGAGGGGGGGGGGGAGGGGGTTAAGACCCCCTAACTCCTGAAGATAAGGGGTTTGGGATGGGATATTGTGTAATTGTTTAAAGAGCATGTGTTCTCCATCAACGGGCGAGAAACTGGGAGCTTCTGTTACACAGATGTTTGGGTAGACTTGTGGTTTGACAGCAGTGCGGCCCAGAAATCCTGTGGTTAGTTTTTTTTACAAGAGCAGAGAGAGGCAGGAGAGAACAGACTGACCACAAAGCACAGGCCTATTAAATGATGTTATAGAGTTCCTCTCTACTGGGTATGGTGAAATGAGGTTCACTGGAGACTATATGTATTGTCTGTGTATCCCATTGTCCCACAGCATGTATTATAAGCCAAACTTTACAAGTAAACAGTTATTGCTTGGCATAGAAATCGTCGAATTGTATTCCCAAGAAAAGCTTTTGACATCAGTGTTCGTTCCAGGCCAGGTTCATTCACATGTTGTTTTTACGATGTGATGATTTTATGATTCCTAGAATGGTTGTCCACCTGTGTGTGTGCAGAAAACAAAGGCTGGACTGAAACATTGTGTTCTTGTTTATGTATAAACACAACTCGCATCAATCCCCCCAGGATGGGTGGGACCAACGCAGTCAGACATGGAATCAGACCAGTGAGTTTACTAGACATCAGAGCAGAGAGGAGTGGAGACAGCACAGCCCTGCTAATGTGTACTCTCCAAGGACTGTGTACTGGAATCATGTACTGAGAAAAAAACATGTTAATGAGTGGGAATTCCTTAAAAGGTCAATGCTGTAATTGGTCCATCCATTTTTCTACATTTAAATGAGTAATATATAGCCATTGATTCTTGAAGAATATCACTTATTAACACCACATGAGCTCAGTTCATTCATCTTGAGTCCATAGCTCGTCAAAGCATGTCTGTGAAATTGAGAGTGGTTATGTGTTTCTAGCCCCATCCCCCAAGCTGAGGGGAGTCTGCTTTGTAGTTGGTTGAATTACAGATTGCACCTGTGAGCTTTCCTCTCCATAGGATGGGAGATATTGCATCATGCAAAGTTGTCACTGTAAGACCAGACATACTATGATATATATACACATTACATATTATTACATAACATTTTATGTTCAAAATGAAGAGGTTCCCAAAAATGTGTGTGTGCACGAGTGTGTGTGTGTGTGTGTGTGTGTGTGTGTGTGTGTGTGTGTGTGTGTGTGTGTGTGTGTGTGTGTGTGCGGCGCGCATGCATGCGTGTGTGCGTGTGTATGTGTGTGCGTGCCTGCGTGCCTGTGTGTGTGTGTGTGTGTGTGTGTGTGTGTGTGTGTGTGTGTCTGTACCACCAGAGCTCTAGCACTCACAGTGACAGTATTATGTGTTCCCGGGTCTTTCTGAGCACACACTGGCATGAGAGAACATCTCTGCTTGTTACTCAGCTTATGGATTATGTTCTGTTTTTAATGACATCTCTTCTGCTCTCAGAACAACTTTAAAGCCCCTTTTTTATCATGTAACATATTTAATCAGAATTTGTTTTCTGCAAATAAATGCGATCACAATGAACAGACTCCGTTGCACAGAGTGCATGTCCGATTATTTAAATGTTTTTCTGAGTGGGGCAGTCCCACTTATATTAATTTTATTTTTATTGCGATAGACACAGTAGAGATTTGACAGGAAGGATGGGTGAGAGAGAGAGGAGGGATGACATGCAGGATATGTCCGCGGCCGGAATCGAACTGGGAACCCTGCAGTTACATAATAATAATAATAATAATAATAATAATAATAATGCATTTTATTTGTAATCTTAGAGTGGTTGACTCCCAGTCGTGACGTTAGAATTATAAGGTTCTATCTCAATTTTTGGTCAAAATAGTTTTTTTTTTACATAATCTGATTAGGTGTTTATTAATGCCAGTGTGGTGTTATTTTAAAATTTTAATTGATTTTTTTTAGTTAGTAATTAATAAAATACAAAGGTTCCATCTCACAAAACATAATGGAATGTAAAAACTTTGACGCTCAATATCTCTGAACTACCCTAAACGGAGATAGAACCTTATAATTCTAAGCTCACGCAGTGCGTTACGCCACCAAGCGCCATGTGCATGTCCGATTTGAGTTGTACCACGGACCACTGAGGAAGGAGGTCCTCTCCCTGCTCATTGGCTGGAGGTCAGAGGTTAAGCGGGCTCCCAAGGAGATGCGGAAGAAGAGACCCTTCCTGCACATACTGTTGTTGTTTTGCTTTTTTACTGTGTACAAACTGTATTTTTATTTGTGCAAACAAACTAAACTAAATCGTTTTAAGAAAAATGTGAGGAACTGGCTATGTTAAGTCTGTCAAAAAAATATTCTGTAGGAATGTTAAGCTCTATGTTATTGATATGGGTTATTGTTTGATTTAGGGTCAAAATGTATTCTTTTTGTTTATGTCTCTACTGTCTGTCTGTGTCTCTACTCTTCCTCTGTGTCTGCACGGACAGAAATGTATCAAAATGATCCTGACAAGTATAATTGGTGTCTTCAGACTATTGCAAATAACAGCAATTAGGAGAAATGACTTGTTACGTGGAAACAGTCAACATGTCATTCTGTGTTTGATTGTGGTGGTCAAAAGTCCGCCACTAATTTTTCACACATTAGAGCTCATTGTTTTGGAGTTTTCTGTGTTTTTCGTTTTGAACTCTTAACATTGTGATGCGTAATGCACTCATGAACATTATTCTTGTACGTCAAGCTGGTACAGAGAGGGGTCAGTGCCCCTTTGTTAATGATAATGCATAACACACGCATCAACATGAACACAAACACACATACACATGTGCGCTCCAAAAACACACACACGCAAACACACATACACACACGTACACAAACACACACACTCAAACACACTCATCGTTTCTGTGTTTGCCCTTTGAAGTCCTCCAATACCAGGAAGCATTTACAATCTAATTACAGTGTGTGCTCCTCTCCCCTGCTCCTCTCTCTCTATCGCTCCCAGCTGTGGCTCTGTCGTGGGGGAGAAAAAACACAAACCGGGGGGGGGGGGGGGGGGAGGGAGGAGGGTGGGGGGGGGAGCGGAAGAGGAGAGAAATAAACATGGAAGATGCGGAGGAGACACAAATGTGTGTTGACAGTGGGAATGTCTGCAGCTCTGCGGGGTCACCGTGAGACGCTCCCCGGACACCGATCCAGAGGCTTCTGGGGGTTTTGACGTCGGGCCAAAAGACGTCACACAACCTGTCTAACCAAGACAAGGCTTACAGGGCTGGGGGTAACAACGGGGGGGGGGGGCAATGCAATGTTGTTTTAGTGTTGTATCCATGTTGGCAAGTAAAGATGAAGTGTAAGAAGGAGGGAGGGTTTGTTTAGAGGTTCAGCTCAGGGCTTAAAGACCACTTCTCTCTTATGCGTCTCCTTCATACGCCCTGTGACACTGTCCCCGTCCGTCCAGAGCTAACGAGGAAGAGAGAGCAAGGACAGACTCTCGTTAAGAGCAACACGGAGGAACAGAACGAGAGTCTGGGGGAACCAACTGTCAGTGTTATTTGGTGTGCCGTGAGTCTGTTGTTGCTCATGTGGGTTTGTGACACGAGAACGTGTCAGAGACTGAGGAGATTGTGGTCTAAAATAGGAAGGTGTGTGTGTGTGTGTGTGTGTGTGTGTGTGTGTGTGTGTGTGTGGTGGTTATTGAGACTAAATCCATATATGAAGAGGTGTAATGTGAGCGTCTGTGAGGGTGTTTCTATGTGGGTGAATGGTTTTGTGTGTGTGTGTGTGTGTGTGTGTGTGTGTGTGTGTGTGTGTGTGTGTGTGAGACACGAGAGGGTGGAAGACTGTTTCATTGGATGTGTGTCCCTGCTTTGTGTGTCTCTTCCTCCCAATCTCCACCCTCTCTCCACAAATCTCCGCAGTGACATTTGGGAGCAATTTGAAGTGCGTCGCAAAAGGTTGTCAAAGGATTAATCTCATATCACGCTGCGGATGCAGAAAAAAAAAAAAAGTCTTCTTCCAAGAATTAAACACAATTTACCCATCAAGCCGACTCTTTCAGGGCGGGAGACAAGCATAAATAATATCTCTGCGGTCCAGATTCGCTAATTTACGAGCTTAACATCTCTAAATGTTATTAGTGCTGCTGACGAGGTTAACAGAGCTGCTGCGGGGAGTGATTTGTTATCCCGGAGAACAGCGAGTGTTGGAGGGTTTGAGAGACGCACCTGACACCCACTCTCCCACCCCACCTCCCTTACACAGGGGCTGCACTCACCCTAGGGTGGTAAATACTGCACTTGGCACCTCACCAGTCTCCCTGTTACACACCTCTCTCTCTCTCCCTCTTTCATTCTCTCTCTCTCTCTT
>NC_137678.1:38429372-38444372 GCF_963989245.1 Nansenia antarctica
ATTGTATTGGAGGATTTTTAATGAATGCTGATAGGCACCGACAGAATATCAGCCGCATTTTGTGAATAAACAATGTTTATTTTTAAAAAAAACTTTTACAAATCGCAACTAGGAAGTGAAGGTGGGGGGCGGCGCCCCAGCGCCCTCTATCGGCCAGCCGCCACTGGTAGAGACGGAGAGGCGAGAATCAGGACCGATGGTGTAGCTCGACAGTCTGAAGTTGTACATCTTCACACACAGCCACCATTTTACATCACAGAGCCTCTGATGACAGAGAGGCTGTGAGGGGGAGCAGATGTAGAGGGAAACTAAGAGCGGGAGAGCCATTCAAACATTCTGTCCGCGTCATTCACAGTGCCTGCCTCTGGGAGCTAACCAATGAACACAGACTTCACCAGAACCATATATGGTCAATTTCTGTAAGGTCCTATCTTATTCAGGGAATAGGCAGGAAGCTATGTAGCCATGAATGGACATGACTCGGTCATTCTGTTGAAGGGATATGACGTGAGTGAATTACGCCTGGCGAAGCACTGCACGTGGCACTCTTGCTCTTTAAACAGTCTTTGTTGTTCGTAGCTGGTTACCTGATCAAACATGGCTACTGGCCAGCCTGTACCATGACTAATGTGAGATCTAGACCTTGGTCGCCCACGTGGCAGACTCAAACATCAACCATTAGGCCAAGAGGACATCGTTGAGGTCCAGAGGCAGTTTTTAGGTCTCAGGCAGGGCTACGTCATCACAATGGCCTGATTCCGTATCACCTCGGAATCACACTAATGGTCCATGATCTGAGTGTGAGACTGATTAGAGTCCATGAACTGAGATGACACGATGGCCAAGGGCACCTCAACTTATTTTCTTATTCTATGTTTATCTGTATAATTTCATGTAATATTGTTGAGTGAAAACTAGAGGTTACCGATGTAGAGATTTATGACTAACCTATCAGGGTCTGTTTTCATGTAGTAGACTGATTTGGTTAGCATTCCGGAAAATTCTCTCCCTTCTTACATACAGTATGTTCATGTTTCACCCTGTGGAAGATGTCACCAATGTAAATGATAACTATATGGTTTATTGGAGTGTAATCAAACACCAAATGTGATAAAACATAATATTTGTGAATATGCGTGACATATTTTCAACAGCTGAAGATTGAATTCACAGGTAGCAGGTGAACCACCACCCTTCCCCCCTCCCCTCTTGTCTACCTTGTCTGCCAACCATCCTCCCCCCTCTAAGGTTGTTACCTCTTCCCTCTCTTCACCTCCCTCCTCTGCCTCTCTCTCCCTCTCTATCACCACCTCTCCCCCTGTTACCCCCCCCCCCCTCCCCACACACACACATACACACACATACACACAAATCATACCTATGTCCTGTCTCCCACTCCCTCCATCTTACCTCACTCCTGTCTCCCCTCCTCCTCCCTCCTGGTTCATATCTCTCTCTCTCCTGTCTCCCTCTGTCTCCCCTCCTCCTCCCTCCTGGTTCATACCTCTCTCTCCTGTCTCCCTCTGTCTCCCCTCCTCCTCCTCCCCCCTGTCTCCCCCCAGTCTCTCCTCCTCCTCCCTCCTGGTTCATACCTCTCTCTCTCCTGTCTCCCCTCCTCCTCCTCCCCCCTGTCTCCCCCCAGTCTTCCCTCCTCCTCCTCCTCCTCCTCCTCCTCCTCCTCCTCCTCTTCCTGCTCCCTCCTGGTTCATACCTCTGTCTCTCCTGTCTCCCTCCCTCCTCCTCCCCCTGTCTCCCCCCAGTCTCCCCTCCTCCTCCCTCCTGGTTCATACCTCTCTCTCTCCTCTCTCCCCTCCTCCTCCTCCCCCCTGTCTCCCCTCCTCCTCCTCCTCCTCCTCCTCCCTCCTGGTTCATACCTCTCTCTCTCCTGTCTCCCCCCCTCCTCCTCCCCCTGTCTCCCCCCAGTCTCCCCTCCTCCTCCTCCCTCCTGGTTCATACCTCTCTCTCTCCTGTCTCCCCTCCTCCTCCTCCCCCCTGTCTCCCCTCCTCCTCCTCCTCCTCCTCCCTCCTGGTTCATACCTCTCTCTCTCCTGTCTCCCCTCCTCCTCCTCCCCCCTGTCTCCCCCCAGTCTTCCCTCCTCCTCCTCCTCCTCCTCTTCCTCCCTCCTGGTTCATACCTCTCTCTCTCCTGTCTCCCGCCCACACGGGCCTCGCACGCTTCCCTCGCCAAGTCCCAGGGTGCCCGTGGGGCCCGAGGCTCCGATCGTCTCTATCTCTCACACACACGCCGACGCCTCGCCTCGCTCACGCACTCACACACCCAGGCCGCCATCTAACACTGCTGTCACCTCCACAGCACTGTGCCATCTGTAGACGCTCCACACACGCACACACACACACACACACAAACACACACACGGGCACGCAGCCCAGCCACAGTGACAACCTTGTACCCCGCTACATAAGCGTACAGCACAAGCTAGTGACCCCACTTCACGCACACACACACACACACACACCTAACCATGCAACCTAGTACACATCTCACTACACACACCGGCACACCGCCCAGCCATGGTGACCACTGTACCTTGTCCCCAGTTACACAACCACACAGCGCAAACCCATCACCCCACTAAACACACACACACACACACACTAAACACACACACACACTGAACACACTAAACACACACACACTGAACACACATACTCATAACAGATCCAACCAACCAATCAACCAACCAACCAACCAACCAACCAGTCATATAGTGATATCACACAACCATAGAAACACAACCACTCATTCACACTCCTCAGTCACCTCAACACATAACAGACCCAACACACCTATCAACACATAACACACCTAACACACCTATCAACACATAACACACCTAACACACCTATCAAACCATAACACACCTAACACACCTATCAACACATAACACACCTAACACACCTATCAAACCATAACACACCTAACACACCTATCAACACATAACACACCTAACACACCTATCAACACATAACACACCTAACACACCTATCAAACCATAACACACCTAACACACCTATCAACACATAACACACCTAACACACCTATCAAACCATAACACACCTAACACACCTATCAACACATAACACACCTAACACACCTATCAACACATAACACACCTATCAACACATAACAGACCTAACACACCTATCAAACCATAACACACCTAACACAACTTTCAACACATAACACACCTAACACACCTTTCAACACATAACACACCTAACACAACTATCAACACATAACAGACCTAACACACCTATCAAACCAATTACATTAACAACCTGATTATAATCATACTCTTTCAATGAGAGGTGAGAGATGCCTCTCCCGTAAGTTGAAGGACAGGCAGGGGCATTGGAGGGCAAAGCTGTGTGTGTGTGTGTGTGTGTGTGTGTGTGTGTGTGTGTGTGTGTGTGTGTGTGTGTGTGCGTGCGTGCGTGCGTGCGTGCGTGCGTGCGTGCGTGCGTGCGTGCGTGCGTGCGTGCGTGCGTGCGTGCGTGTGTGCGCGTGTGTGCGCGCGCCTGTGTATTTGTGTCTGTGTGTGTGTGTGTGCGCCTGTGTGTGTGTGTGTGTATGCGTGCGTGTGCAGGTGCAGGTATCTTGTCCTTGCTGTAACACTGGAAACAGCTGAGGCTGAGACTCTGAATGTGTCTATTGACCATGTAATTGGGAGCATGACCAACAATGCAGCCATGCGCTAGCTGTGTGATCACCCCTCACCATAGAGCTGCCCACAGATGATTCACCGCGTACAATGGAGAGACCTTAAAAGCTGTTTACTGTAGTATTGGTCGGGTCTAGGTGTTTTTCTTTTTTTTTTCAGGGACACATATTCTTCCCAGGAAAGACCTTTGACCCCAGAAGTGTGTAAGAACAACATGGAGCTGGAGGCTAACCTTCCTGGTGGTGAAGCCTATAAAAAAAGGTTGTTTTCGATATTTTATTGAATGTCTATTTTTAGCCACTAAATGGCTGAATAGCTCTTCTCTTTCACACCCACTTTGCAATTGAAGTGATTTGGGCGTCATGCTCTCATAATGAGGTTGCCCTGCCTGAGACAATGTTGCCCTTGGATGCTGGGGTCGTCCACATGGAAGGCCCAGGTTCAAACCCCTGCCCGTAGTACAGTGACTTTACTTTACTTTTGGTGTGGAAAATAACGCTAGCCGACCCCAGGCCGCGGCACCTTATTTCAGGCTAAATGATATCTCCTCTGCTAATCCACTTAGTGCTCTCTGAGGCCGCTGGGCCTCATAGCGATAGTGAACTAATGATGGTCAGTTAGGATCTCTCTCTCTCTGTCTTACTCCCCCTCTTTCTCTCTTTCTCTCTCTCTCTCACTCCACCTCTCCCTCTCTCTCTATATCTCCTTCTCTCTCCCTCTCTCTCTCTCACTCCACCTCTCCCTCTCTCTCTATATCTCCTTCTCTCTCCCTCTCTCTCTCTCACTCCCCCTCTCTCTCTCTCACTCCACCTCTCCCTCTCTCTTTTTCTCTCTCTCTCTCCCTCTCTCTCTCTCTCTCTGTCTCACTCCCCCGCTTTCTCTCCCTCTCTCTGTCTCACTCCCCCTCTTTCTCTCTCTCTCTCTCTGTCTCACTCCCCCTCTTTCTCTCTTTCTCTCACTCCACCTCTCCCTCCCTCTCTCTATATATCTCTCTCTCACTCCACCTCTCCCTCTCTCTTTCTCTCTCTCTCTCTCCCACTCCCCCTCTCTCTCTCTCTCACTCCCCCTCTCTCTCTCTCTCTCTCTCTCACTCCACCTCTCCCTCTCTCTCTATATCTCCTTCTCTCTCCCTCCCTCTCTCTGTCTCACTCCCCCTCTTTCTCTCTCTCTCACTCCACCTCTCCCTCTCTCTTTCTCTCTCTCTCCCTCTCTCTCTCTCACTCCCCCTCTTTCTCTCTCTCTCTCTCTCTGTCTCACTCCCCCTCTTTCTCTCTCTCTCTCTCTGTCTCACTCCCCCTCTTTCTCTCTCTCTCTCTCTCTGTCTCACTCCCCCTCTTTCTCTCCCTCTCTCTGTCTCACTCTCCCTCTTTCTCTCTCTCCCCCTCTCTCTTTCTCTCTCTCTCTCTCTCTCTCTTTCTCTCTCTCCCTCTCTCCACACAGACCAGACAGAGGCTGTAGGGGCCACAGAGCGGAGGCTCTGAAATATCTCACAACACTTTTAATGACTTATAATGAGATTCATAAAACATGCAGAAAGAAACTTGCGGAAAGAGAGAGATAAAAAAAAGAAAAAAAAAGAAACGCCAGCGGGCTGACAGCGAGCAGGCTTGACATTTGGCCTTTCGTAATTAGGAATGTGCCAGATCGCGTCCCACTAAATCTCAGCGCTAAATCATTATTCTCCGCGGTGTTGACTCTGTCATGTCGTCCGCTTAAGCTTTACCATTTCTGTAAATATTGCAGCCAAAATTACATTACAGTTTTTTTTCGTGCTTCTCCCCCCCCCCTTAATTGCTTGCCCTCCAAACACAATCTGCTTTGGCAATACATAAGATGGTATGAGAGTTAATAGAGGCAGTGAATTGGCAGTGAGTGCTGCTGCGCTGTGCTTGCCTGCCTTCGCGCCCTGAAAGGGAGCACTAAGATGATGAGATAAAGTGTGGAGGAGAGCTGGAGAGAGAGAGGCTGATCACACAGACAAGCTGTGGAACAGCAGGCAGATGCCATGAGAGCACGGCTGTCATCGGGAGAGAGGGATGGGAGAGAGGGAGGGAGGGAGGAAGAGAGAGGGAAGGAAAGAGGGAGACAAGGAGGGAGTGAGGGTATAGGGGGAGAGAGAGTGACGGAGAGAGAAAGAAAGATAGAAGGAGAAGGGAATGAAGAAAGAAAGAAAAAGGAGAGTGAAGGAGAAAGGGAAAGAGACTTGGGAGAAAGGAATCGAGAAAGGGAGAAAGGGAAGAGTGGAAGAGGGAAATGGAGAGGGAGAGAGGACACAGAGAATATATAGGTGAATGTAGAGGATGAATAACAGATGACATACTAGATATTAAACACAGAACAAACCTGTAGGGATAAGAGACTCTTAGAGATGAGAGAGCCCAGTTGGTCGACTGCGTCTTCTGCGTATGTACTGTAGGACACAACCAAACAATCCCACAACTCAGGTAACGGATGACGCGAGCGTCACGCCACAACCGATAAAGCCGACGTAACCCCAGACCTGTTCCCCAGTTCCAGGGGTTTCGTGGAAACGGAGTGTACCGGAAGGGCATCACATTGACTTACGAGGAGGAGCAGACCAGAGGACCTCAGGACCTCCGAATCATCCGAACGGCCTTAATAACCAATGCCAATCAACATCAGCCCCATCTCCACGACGACAATGGCGAGCGCGGGGTCGTCTTATCTCTCTCCACTTTCAAACAAGTTTCTCAAAGTTTCCCCCCCACCCCACCCGCTCCTCATCCTTTGAGGTTACCAGCTACTGTAGTTGAAAGAGCTGTCATTTTTGTCTCAGTAATCTCGGCGATGGCTTGAGGAGCGCCCCTCAGAAGACAGGGGGCCCAGAGCCCCTCTAAGCCAACCATTAACACTAATCCCTATGGGCGCAAGAGAGAGACGACACCCAGTAAATATCAATAACAAATAGGAGTGCTGGTATTAACCCGTCCCCCCCGAGCCCCCGTCAGGCCCCAGTCATTATCTGTGGGGATTGGGGCTGGTTTAATCTGCACCGCCGTTCTGACACTCAATTACAGGGAGAAGAATGTTCTCCTCTCACACTCGGCAGAGTTCAAGACGAGACGTGCGTTAAAGTGAACGCCCCCCCCCCCCCCCACCCCGCGCCCCCCTGCAGAGCAGATGGATATGAGCCTGCCAATGAGATGTGGGGAGAGTTGGGTGGTTGGAGGGGGTGCGGGGGAGAGTTAGGGATGCAAAACGCAAAGAGACAAAGAGTGTGTGTGTGTGTGTGTGTGTGTGTATGTTGGGGGGGGGGGAAGACTCCAACTCAGAATTAATTGTACAACTTTATTCAACTGTCATATAATTGGCCAAACATGTTTGTTTCTAGACAGAACATCGGGATGTTGGAGGTTGGTGCTGAGGGAATGTTGGCAGCCCTGTGGCCTGGGACAGCCTGGGCCTGTGACATCCCTTATTCCATTTACCTTTTTGGCATTTAGCAGACGCCTTTATCCAAAGCGACTTGCAAGTAAGTAAGTGAATCATCTCTCCACCAGTCATCATAAGAAAAAATTATATATTACTATGCTAGGACCAGGGGCCATTGGCAGTCACAATGCTTTTTATTATTATTAATTTATTTACAGTAGAGAAACTACTAGTGGGGTAGTGGGGATGAAGAGGTCTTAGGAGGGACAGTTAAGGTTTAGCCTGAAGAGATGGGTCTTTAGTCTACGGCGGAAGCTAGGTAGTGACTCTGCAGACCTGACAGCAGTGGGAAGCTTGTTCCACCAGCCCCAGTATGTCTGAACCAGGGAAGGCTGTTGGAGGTAGAAATTGGAAATTTGGAATTCCATGCATTACAATGACTCTGTCCTCCGATTTCTACCTCCACTAGCCTACCCCAGTCTAAACACACTAACTTCCCCTAGCTTGCTTGTGTCTTCCTGCATTGCCTAAAGCGACGCAGGTTTCCCACATCATTTCTATGACAAGGGATTTCATTCACAGTATGACAAATATCATGATACAACTATGATGATGACTATGATGATTGAATTTGAGAAATACCCTCCAGAGACCTTAAATGCTGTGATCTCAAGATAAATCCATCACTTGATACTATTAAGCTGAGCGTGTGAGTGAAGGACCGAATGCACTGGTGAATACAAATAGATTCCTTTCCTTTCTTTTTTTTAGGGCATTTTCTGCTTTTATTGGGATAGAGACAGTAGAGATTGACAGGAAGGATGGGTGAGAAAGAGGAGGCATGACATGGAGGATATGTCGACGGCCGGAATCGAACCGGGGACCTTGCGATTGCATGTGTGTGTTACATGTGTAACACACTCCTGTAAGGATATACAACTGCTATCCTTACAGGAGAGGAATGTCCAAACGAACAAGAAATGTGTAATCTAAACATAAATCCCTTTGCGTGTTTATAAGTTGCCTCCTGCTTCGAACATCGGTTAGAAAAAACAAGTATTGCCCTCTACGGGTTGTTTCTAGGGCACCCACCCAGGTCCTCTGACCCAGAACAAGAGGCTAAACAGGGCCAGAGGATCCCCCCCGGTCTCCTAAAACCTCTCCCAGGACATGAGACCCAGCCTGGGCCGGCGCAACTCAGCCCAGCCCAGGGACCAGGACAATAGCCAAGTATGTGTTTGGAAATGTCATCAGCGTAAGCCTTCCTGACTTGTTTGGTTTACCAAGTTTGTTTGTGGGTTTTCAGTGAGGTGGCTTCTTTACAAATCTGAACTTTTAACTCTAACTAAGAGCACATGCTGTATACTCTCTTTCCCTCTCTCTCTTCCTCTCTCTCTCTCTCTCTCTCTCTCTCTCTCTCACACACACACACACACGCACACTACTACTACACACACACACACACGCACTACACACTACACACTACACACAACTCCAGCCACATCATTCCTTCTGGTGAATGCGCATCTGTTGGACAGCTTACTCAGAGTACAACCGGCTGTTGACAGCAAACGCTTTCACTCAACCACACTTTTCAAATGATTGTTGTGGGGGGGCTGCCGCACAGTTTTAAGTCTGAAATGATGTCCTTCATCTGGCTCTTTGTCCCTGGGCTTTCTGTTCGCACAATACACCTTGTATGGAAACTATAACTCCTTTCCCTACAGGCTCTTGAACAGATAGGGTCTCATTCAATAAAGAATAGAGGAATAGAGGGAAATGATCTAGGTAAAGCCTGGAAATAGAAACATATAGTTAGAGGAAGCAGCATGCAATTCAGTTCCATTGTGTCCTTACATGGTCAATATTCTTTCCAGATTCTTTTTCGTGTGGAATAGCTTAAAAACGTGCATGTTACACAGCGCAAGAGTACATTCAGCAAAAGTCTTGTCCTCAAAATCCTGGTTTGAGTTTTTGATTGAATAGGATTCTGTACCTGGTCCCTCTGTATTCTCGCGGGGCCAGACGTGTTGCCTCCCACAAGTTGTATATGCTCCAGGCATACCGTCTGGGGGCTTAACGTCTTCAAACTGAGTAGATGGATGGAGGGGGGGCGGACACACGCACATGCAGGAAATTCCCAGGTCGTTATTCGTCTTCCGAATTTATCGTCAACATGTTTTTTGGGGCGGTTGTGGTGCAGGAGGTAGAGTCGCCGCCTAATGATCACAAGGTCGGCAGATCGGCGGTTCGAGCCCCAGCTGGCCACATGTCAAAGGGTCCTTGGGCAAGACACTGAACCCCAAAATTGCTCTCAGTGAGCGGGCCAGCGCCTTGCATGGTAGCTTGCTGCCATTGGTGTGTGAATGTGTGTGTGAATGGGTGAATGAGAGGCCGTTGTAAAGCGATTTGGAGCAGCAAAAAAGGCGCTATATAAGTGCAGTCCATTTACCATTTGTAATGGTCAATGTCCCCGACACCACATTTGGCGGCTAACTTCTAGAGGGTTGCCGGTGTTAGCTGTGTGCATTAGCTATAGGGATTTCTTTTTTATATATATATACTATATAGGGACGGTAGCACAATTTCCATCTTCAGTCTGGGCCAACCCACCCACCCAAACTGATGATTTGATTGGTCAGTAGAGGTGTCTGTCTCTAGAAGACCCTTGTAGATTAATATTTTTCTCTCCCTTCTCGAAATTCTCCAAAGGCTGAATCCATTATTTCCAGACATGCCGCATTAGCTGGCTGGAGGCTAGTCCCTCTGTCCCTCTGTCAAAGGAGGTTTAAAGGTGCAGCCTTTGACCTCTGACCTTTCACTTCACTACCAGCGCCTCCCAGACATCATTAGAGAGACCTGGGTTACCAACTGTCTCTCATCCCCCTGTTTCATATAATGGCGCCTCTTCCTTCAAGTACCAGCACCTGAGAGAATTGCAGCAGTAATGGGGATGATTTGAAATGTCTGTATTGCTATGATGGACGTAATGGATGCAATCATATGATTTGTATCGTCTAAAATGAAACATTGTTTGACTGAGGCGATGACTCAGGCTGCTGGTTCTAGCCGGAGATGCTGTAAGTGCAAACATTTAGAAACACACTGGTATTACAACTGGTATGGTCTCATCACATAATTTTCACCCTTTAACCTCTTGACCAACCTAGCCTTCAGATAGAAAGCATGCAACACTCTGTGTGTGTGTGTGTGTGTGTGTGTGTGTGTACATGGAGCATGTGTGTGTGTGTGTACATGGAACGTGTGTGTGTGTGTGTGTGTACATGGAGCATGTGTGTACATACATGGAGCGTGTGTGTGTACATGGAGCATGTGTGTGTGCGCATGGAACGTGTGTGTGCGCATGGAACGTGTATGTGTGTGTGTGTGCGTGTGTGTGTGTGTGTGTGTGTGTACATGGAGCATGTGCGTGCGTGTGTGTATGACCTGTAGGCTGCTGGTTGCAGGGTGTTTGCGTGGAGGCCTTCAGAGTGAGGCTGAGTGAACAGCCGAGCCCCGGCCAGCCGAGCCCAGCCAAGATGCTCTCCTCTGGTTGGAGCAGGGAAAACACAAGAGCTTTGTTTACGCTTTAGGGGCCTTCACTGCTCAAAGAGCGAAAGAGGGGAATTAAACTCATCCCTCACTCCCTAGCCACCGCAATGTCGTCAACAAATGAAGTCAGCACCTCACACCCAACAGATGGTTTAGGGAACAGCCTGTTTTAGCAACAAAAAAACCAACAACACTTTGAACAGATTCTGTTTCCCAATTTGCTAATCAGTGCTATTCTTTAGCGATCGCCA
This sequence comes from Nansenia antarctica, assembly GCF_963989245.1. Taxonomy (NCBI): domain Eukaryota; kingdom Metazoa; phylum Chordata; class Actinopteri; order Argentiniformes; family Microstomatidae; genus Nansenia; species Nansenia antarctica. The sequence continues at coordinate 38,440,252 of NC_137678.1, forward strand.
TGTGCTAACATAGGCCTATGGGAATCTGTGGGAAAACTAGCAGGTTAACACAATAGCCTCCGTAGTGTGCAGACAGTGTTTAGGAAGATGTCTGTACTTGGTTTGGTACAGGGTACCTCCCGGTAAAGAGGACACCGCCAAACCCAAACGCCTTCATCAGATCAGACAGGAAACAAACAATTCTGCCTCCAAAAACGCAAACACAATATATTTATTTATTTTTTAATTTATCCTTTAAGATGTCTTTTTGTTTGTATAATTCCTTTATTCTTCACACCCCAACCAAGTGCCTCTGTATGTAGCAGATAAATAGGAATTCCTAACTCCAATGGTTCATTTGTCATGGTCTGAATTCCAAGAGTGGGAATCTAGAAATAGCTCCGGCAATGTTCATGTGCGTCGCCTCAGGCTCCGTGGTATGTAGGAGGCTTTGGTGATATTTGCTTTTTGCATATTTTGTTCTCTGTTTTTTTGTTTTTTTTTGGAGGCAGATATGCACTTTCCAATGCAAACATTTCACACAAAAAAGAAGATCATTTTTGTTCCATAGTGTGTTGTAGGAGGCTATGCCCATTATTTTGGTATGACATTACAGTTTTAATTGAATTGAATGCAATTTATTCTTAAGAAAACTTTTAATTAAACGCCATATGGACAGATTGTGGAGAAGTGGCCTCCGTGATTTTCCCTAAGGGAAATTTGAAGCACAATTAAGAATATGAACTATAATGACACACTGGGATTTTAATGGAAACTTGCCGTCTAAATATGCTACGTAGAAAAGCCATTATTGCCCAGACGGAGCGGAGCTTGTGGGGACTCAAGGGAGAGCTGGCTCCCCTGAGTGGAACATGGACGAAAAAGCCCTGAGAAGGAAGTAGCCGCCCTAGACAACAATCTGAGGTCAGCTGTGGGAGGTTTTTCCTATGGGGCGGCTGTGGCGCAGGAGGTAGAGGTAGGTAGGAGGTAGAGCCGCCGTCTAATGATCGCAAGGTTGGCAGATCTGCGGTTCGAGCCCCGGCTGGCCACATGTCGAAGTGTCCTTGGGCAAGACACTGAACCCCAAATTGCTCCCAGTGAGCGGACCGGCGCCTTGCATGGTAACTTGCCGCCATTGGTGTGTGTGTGTGTGTGTGTGTGTGTGTGTGTGTGTGCGTGAATGGGTGAATGAGAGGCCGTTGTAAAGCGCTTTGGATAAAGGCGCTATATAAGTCAGTCCATTTACCATTTACCATTCCTGTAATGGTTTGAATTGGGCTTCAGGTGGAAGAGGCTGGTCCTACATCTGTGGATATGGACAACTTCTTTCCAATTTAAAAAAAAAAAAAGAATCTATGAGGAGCAAAGCCTGAAGGGAGTGGAACTGCGTAGTAGTTGCCTTCAAAGAAAGTCTCGGCAGGGGGGCATCATTATGATTATTTTGATTATCGTTACGCTGTTTTGGTGCCCCCTCCAGGCACTTGGTGCCGCGTGCGCAGCGTGTGATGTGATGCGTGTGTGTGTAGTGACGGCCCTGTGAGGACGTGAGGTCAGGACCTCGGCCTTGGCTAGAGAAGATGAGGTTAGAGAATAACACAATAGACATTTACAGTACCACCACTGTTCATGTCAATGTCACGTGTGATTTATTTCCTGACCCTCTGACCCAACCAGGAAACACCATAACTCCTGGGGTTGATGTGATATGTCCACCCACTTGTATCAAACTTGATTCATTGTGTGTTTCTAAATGAAAACTGACAGCAAAAGGTCACCTACAATGGAGTCTTCCCCCTCATCTGTTTTCCCTCTTCATATCCTGCTTCTCCACTGATCCCAGAGAACATGGACAGGTCAAAATTGATGGCCTGGTAGGCATCATCATCATAATGCTTTCACTTACCCTGTGTTTTTAGATCAGTGCAGATGAAAGAATCAATGAATTGATTATTGTATCAGTGAATGGAGATCCTCCAACAACTGGTACGTTCACCAGTATTGTGACTTTAACCCTAAGTCGTACCTTGGCATCACCAAACACACCAAACAACATCGCCTTTGGAACGTGGAGCAAGTTTTAAATGCATGAAAAATATCAGCCACAAGCCAAGAATGTTACGTTTTTTTATGGAGACCATACTTTGTTGTTAAATGTTGGTAGCAACTTCTGAGGCACAAACGTAGGAGGTTAATGAGTCAAGGTAAACTGTTTCCAGCTAACAATTAGCAGCAAACAAAAAAACGCCTCAGTAGTGAGCACCCTGTGTCCAACGTGAAAATGAAGAAATGGAATGAATAGTAAAGGGATGTAAAAAGCCTGCCACACAAAAGAATGTGCAGATAGAGAGAGGGAGAGGGGGGGGAGAATGAGAGAAACAGCCAAGGAGCCGGTAAATACAGAGGGTAGAAAACAAAGGCAGCGAGAAGAAAACGAGTGGAGAGAGAACTAAAAGACGGGCGAACACAGTTAGCAGCAGAACAAACTCATTTACAGAGCGGTGAGAGACTTGAAAACAATTATCAGCCATCTCCTTTCCTCTCTGTGCCTCTGTCGCCAGCTTTGTGGGGGCCTCTTTGTTTTTCTCAAGGACATATTCATTATTTCAGATGAGACCCATTTCTCTCCTTTCTCTCAGATCGCTGGCCCTGTGATGTTCCTCCTGCATCTGAAGGATATGAAAAACGTGTTTGAAACTACTTGATGAAAGTGACTGTGGCACAAATGCAAGTTTGTTAAGTTTCTCTCTTTCTCTCGTGTTTTGTCTCTCCCTCTCTCTCTCTCTCTCTTTTATTCGGGTCCAGGCAACGATATACATCCGTGTTTTGTGAAAGTTTCACAAAGAACAGAGTAGGCTCGCACCCCTGACAGAATCGTTGAATATCTGAAATATCTTTGGCTTCACCCTTCCAACCCGGCAAACTCAGTCGAGCAGTGTGTTTGAAAAGGCTTTTGAAAGCCAACCACACATTCTTCACTGCGATGAAAGGAATGGTTTCCATTGATCACAACTGTCGAACAAAACACCGCTAACAAACAGTAAACAACAGCGCCGGAGTCTTTTGTGACTGAGAGAAATGTCAACGGGCCAAATCAAGCCATTCCCGTGAATGCACTTTCTGGTCCTCCTGGGTCACAGAGCCACAGATTCGCAGGCTGGCATCACAGGGGTTAACCACACAGGAGAAAAGGTGGAATTAAGTGTTACCAAGAGTGGGTTGAGGTGGTGTGTCTCCTTGTTCAGGGGGCATTTTTAGGTGTCTCTGTCACCTCTGTCTTTGAAAATTAATAAAAAGATAAAGTACACACAAACACAAACACACACACACATACACACACTTAAGATGGCCTTCAAGAGTACTGCATTCCACATTTAATTGGAAGCAAAATCCAGCAAACTGCACCATCTAAAGTAAACTTCTCAGTCCTCTGAGTCATCCAATCAAATATCAGGGCTGGGTCTCCCGAGTGTGGAGGTGCCCTCCCTCTAGAATTGGGCACAGATAACCTATTGTCCCATGAACACTGAGCCCACTCACACACACACACACACACACACACACACACACACACACACACACACACACACACACACACACTAACCGTAATTTTTCTCAAACACATAGACACACACACACAAAACATTATTCAAAATAAGTGGCCAACATAGTGATGCTGGTTTATTCTCTATAACAGAACATAGTAGAGTTATCATTTTACATCCGTGACGAGACTGCTTCATAATTACTGGAAGACACCCAAGGAGAGTTGGGGGATTTAGACTAAAGGGTGAAAATAAAAATGCCCATCATGCTGGTTACTACGAATATTTAAATGGATATGCTTGGTGATCCAAAATGCTAAAATACAACCTCTCTTGTTTTTTTTGTCAGTTTTGCTGCCTCGCTTTCCACCTCTCTCAGTTCAACCCCGTAACACACAGATCAAAATGGGGGGGAATGAAGGTAGGCTAAATGAATAAATCTATTATTTTAATTTGCAGTAAGCAGAATTATGGACACAAATCTAATGTTTGAAAAACAGGATTTAAAAAAAATGTATGGATCAATTACCAGAAAATCATAATATATATTTATTTATTTATTATTATTTTTTTAAATCCTGTTTTTAAAATGTTACAAAT